>NC_059428.1:80492535-80535035 GCF_021028975.2 Sphaerodactylus townsendi
CCTTAGAGATCAATAAGATTTTTGGGGTGTAAGCTTTAAAGGTAGCCTTGACTCTCAAAAGCTTACACTCCCCAAATGTTGTTTGTCTAAACTGGATTCAGATCTAGCTCACCCAAAATAAAATTGTTTTGACAGTGATGAATTCAACATAAGCAAAAGAACAAAATTCAGTAATTTCAGAATCACCTGTAATAATTTTCGAGAACTCCTGGACAACAGGAAAAGTCCCAGCAGAATTGAGGAGGACTAGTGTTATCCCCCTCTTCAAAAAGGAACAAAGAGAGGACCCAAACAATTCCTGCCCAGTCAGCCTGACATCAATATCAGGAAAGATTCTAGAGCACATCATTAAGTAGTCTGTAAGCACTTAGAAGGGAATACTCTGATCACTAAAAGTCAACACGGGTTTGTCAAAAACAAGTCATGCCAGACAAATCTTATCTCTTTTGTAGATAGAGTGACAAGTTTGGTAGAGAAAGGGAATGCTGTGAAATGTTAGCATACCTTAATTTCAATAAGGCCTTTGACAAGGTCCTCCATGTCATTCTTGCAAGCAAGCTAGCAAAATGTGGGCTAGACTATGCTACTGTTAGATGGATTTGTAATTGGTTGACTGACTGAACCCAAAGGGTGCTCACCAATAGCTCATCTTCATCCTGGAGATAAGTGACTAGTGGGGTGCTGCAGAATTCTGTCTCTGGCCCAGTGCTATTCAATATTTTTTTCAATGGATGATGGAATAATCAAATTTGCAGATGACATCAAATGAGAAAGGGTAGCTAATACCTTAAAGGACAGAGTCACAATTCAAAATGACCCGGATAGATTAGAGAGCTGGGCCAAAACTAATAAAATTAATTTCAACAGAGATAAATGTAAGATACTACATTTAGGCAGAAAAAATGAAATGCACAGATATAGGATGAGTGACACCTGGCTTGACAACTGTACATGTGAAAGGGATCTGGGAGTCTTAGCAGACCACAAACCAAACATGAGTCAGCAGTGTGATACAGCAACCAAGGAAGCCAATGCAATTCTGGGCTGCATCAATAGGACTATAGTGTCTAGATTGAGGGATCTAATAGTAAGACTGTGTTCTGCATTGGTCAGACTTCACCTGTCCAGTTCTGGGCACAATTCAAGAAGGATATTGACAAGCTGGAACGGGTCCAGAGGGTGACCAAAATGATACTTGAGCCCTTCGGGGATAGGCGGCCTATAAGTTTAATAAAATAAAATAAAATAAAATAAATAAAAGGTCTGTGCCATGTGAGGAGTGGCTTAGGGATCTGAGTATGTTTAGTCTGGAGAAGAGGTGGTTAAGGGATGACATGATAGCCATGTTTAAATATTTGAAAGAATGTCATGGAGCAAGCTTGATTTCTGCTTCTCCAGAGACTAGGACAGTGGTGGAGAACCTATGGCACTCCAGATGTCCATGGACTACAATTCCCATCAGCCCCTGCCAGGGGGCTGATGGGAGGGGCTGATGGGAATTGTAGTCCATGAACATCTGGAGTGCCATAGGTTCTCCACCACTGGACTAGGACAATGGATTCAAGCTACAGAAAAAGAGATTCCACCTAAACATCAGGGAAAACATCCTGACAGAGCTGTTCAACATCGGAATACACTGCTTTGGAGTGTGGCGGAATACACTGCTTTGGAGCTTTTTAAACAGAGACTGGATGGCCATCAGTCAGAAGTGATTTGGCTGTATAATCCTGCAGGGCAGGAGGTTGGACTTGATGGCCCTTGTGATCTCTTCAAACTCTATGGCGGATTCCGCATGGGTCAAAAGCAGCGGTGTGAAAACAATGTAAACCCTTTTACACCGTTTAAAACCATTTTACAGTTTTCATACCGCTGTTTTTGGCCCACGCGGAATCTGCCTATGATTCTATGATCTTGTGCACCTGTGCATTTATAGTTGAACCATCATTCTGTCTTCTACTTGATTCTTACAAATCAGGACATTTACGATGGTGAGTTTTATTGGGTGAAAAAGAGGTTTTTCCAGTTCACCAAAAATAGTTCCTTTCACTTGGGAAAAACTAATCAACTTCAGTTTAAGTCACTTTTTTCCTATTTCAATTCTCTTTGACATGCAAGGAAAGGGGAGGGGAGGGAGGGGGCCTGGCATCTAAACATGGCCCACCCACCCTAGGGGAGGGGAGAGAGGGGGAGGGGTGGCATGCAAGGGAAGGGGAGGGAGGGGAGGAGAGTGAGGGTGGGATGGCATGCAAGGAAGGGGAGGGAGGGGGTAACATGTATCAACATGTTAGGCTTGTGAATTATGGTAAGTTCAGTTTTCGTTACATATTTATTGTTGGTTGCATCCAATCTTCCATGAACTGACAGAGTTTGTATAAACATATTTCCTGCCTTTCTCTTGTAGGCCTACCCAGGGACTGCTAGAATGTCAGGGACTCTCCTGGACATTACCCCCTTCAGGGCAGAAAAATTTAGGTAGGGGCAGACAAAATTACATGTGTTGAATTTCACATTATTTGGGATGGTCCCCATCCCTCAGCAGCAGTTTTTTGGGAGAGTGCTGCGGTAGGGGAAAGATCAGTTTCCACAAACTCATTTTATTTAGAATGTAGATATAACCCATTATTACCATATAAGCAATATTTATCAATTTCACTGAGGGTTATATATAATAAAATTGGAAGCAAGATTAATATAAATAACTTGTCAACTGAACAAACAACATATTTTTCTTTACATTTTGCTGGAGTTTTTATTTAAAAAAAACTACTGAAAATCTTATGGTATGCCTAAATTGAATTCAAATTACCAGTAAGGTGCAAGCATTGGATCACTACTGACCCAAGAGGTGACATCACATCATGACATTTGCCAGGCAAACTGTGTTAAAAGGGTTGGTTGCCATTACCTTCCTCAGTTATCTACACTTTATCCCCAACAAGTTGGGTACTCATTTTAACAGAGTCAGAATGATGGAAAGCTGAGTAAACTCCTCAGGGAGCGCTGCTGTCCCCACTATTATTTAACATCTATATGCGACCCCTTGCTCAGTTGGTGCGGAGCTTTGGGCTGGCCAGTGTCATAATATTGGCGTGATGACACTACAAACCATATCTATTCCAGATGGAGGGAGGAGCTGGCCGCCGCCCCTGCGACTCTCAACAGCATTGTTTGGTGGCCGTGGCTGGTTGGGTTGGGAAAACAGATACAGGTTGAAACCGAATCCAGCAAAGACGCCAGGAGATCCTCTGGCACAGGGCGGGAGGGGGGAGGTTAGGGGATTTTCAGCCGCCCGGTGTGGGAGGGAGCTATATTGGCACCAGCCCCCCCCTCACAATGTCCAGCCGACCTAGGGTCCCCCTGGATGCCTCTCTCTCTATGGAGACCCAGGTAGCCCATATAACCCGGGTCGCGTTTTACCATCTACGCCAGGCCCGACGGCTGGCCCCTTCCTTTCCCAAGCTCGATCTGGCTCACTGTGAGTCCCATTAGCAACGGTCACCTCCAGGTTAGACTATTGCAACTCGCTCTATGCGGGCCTTCCCTTGCGTCCCTGATTCGGAGATTGAAAGATGGTCCAGAATGCAGCGGCCAGTGATGCTCACTGGGGGGGTGCCATGGGAGAACTATATTACCTGTGCTTCACAGCTTTGCACTGGTTACCAATCGAATTCCAGATCATTTTCAAGGTGTTGAGTGTTAACCTTTAAGGCCTTGAAGCCTGGGACCTCCGCATTACCTACAGGACCCGTCTTACCCCATAAGGCGTCCCAAATAGGTCCCTGCGTCATCAGCAGAGGCCAATTTCACTGAGTGATCCCTAGCCCTCGAAGTGACGTACATTGGTTTCTCCCACCCTGGGCCCAGAGCCTTTACAGCTCTGGCCCCTGCCTGGTGGAACAGCTCTTCCATCAGCTATCCGGACCTCACGGGATCACCACTGAGTTCCGCAGGGCCTGTAAGACTGAGGATTGTTCCACCGGGCCTTTGGGGGAGACCAGCCGTTGATAAAGGCCCTCCTTTTTCCCTCTCCCTTCCTCTATGACATCGGAGATCCTGCCACTTGCTTTCCTTTCTTTTTGGGGTTTAGCATGGGGAATGTGATAGCAGGTGCCATCTTTAGTTAATAAATGCTGCATTTTAAATGGGGTAGAGTTTATTTTTAGTAGAGCTGTTTTAATCTATATGTATTGTATTTAACTTGATGCTGTGCTCTATTTATGTTGTACACCGCCCTGAGCCCTACCGGGGAGGGCGGTTTATAACCCACCCACCCACCACCAATTCAAATTCACAATCATTCCAACCCAACCAACCACCCAACTTCACCACAAATCAACAAATCAACTAACCAACCAATCCAACCAAACCAACCAATCCAACCAATCAACCAACCAACCAACCAACCAACCAACCAACCAACCACCCAACCACCCACCCAACCACCCAACCAACCAACCAACCAACCAACCAACCAACCAACCAACCAACCAACCAACCAACCAACCAACCAACCAACCAACCAACCAACCAACCAACCAACCTCTGTCAGATTATCTGAAACCGAGGGGTGTTGTGTGGTTTCCGGGCTGTTTGGCTGTGTTCTAGTAGCATTTTCTCCTGATGTTTTTGTTTCACCAGCATTTGTGGCTGGTATCTAGATCTTCTGAAGATGCCAGCCACAGATGCAGACAAACAACAAGCTAGAGCAGGAGAAAATGTTACTAGAACATGGCCATACAGCCCAGAAACCACACAACACCCCAGCAATTCTGGTCATGAAAGCCTTCGACAATATCTGAAACCGACTTCGGTCAGGATTGAACTTGGGTCATGAGCAGAGCTACAGCACTCTGTACCACAGAGCTCATAAATTACTACTATGTGTAGTTATATTATGTTCATGTATTATCTTTACTGCCACCTTCAGAACTGCAGTTGCAAATGTGTAGCAGAAACTCTCTTTGTTTTTATTCTTTCTACTATTTATTTCAACTTTTTATTCATAGGATCATCCCCTTCCATTCAGTTTTTCTACTGACACCTGACTGAAAAGCATGATGTATGGTGCTTAAGTGCGTATAATCTAAAAAAAACCCCAATCATTAGATATGAAGAGTATACACATGTACAAATGTTTATTTTCTCCTTTACAATATTGTACCAATTTTTCTGTTCACATATATCATAGAGAGGAAAAAACGTACATGCGTACTTATTGTGAAAAGTAAAATAGTATCTCTTTCATATTTGGGGTATCAGTAATCCAATTAACAGACAGTAGCAGAACTTGGAACCTCCACCCCATGCATGAACCCTCTCAAAAGACAATGAATTAGGTCAAGTGGACGTCAGTCTTTTTGGCCATGGTCAAAATGAAAATCTTTCATTAGGTTAATTGAATTTGTTAAGTTCATCTGGTGGTGCTGCTGTCGAGCTATGGGACTGGGAAACATCTTGAGCACAGAGTTGGTTTGTTTTGCTTAAACAGAAACTGAAACTTAACCTGCATCTAGTAACGTTCTTTCCTAGCACCATTAATGTGCATCACTAAACAACGCACTGATACTGGTTAATTTTCTGTTTGAAGTGTCTAAGTAAGCAGCACCCTATCAGGCTGGATCAGTCCCAATCATTCATAAAATGGCAGAGGGTTGAAGACCATTTGCAGATGAAGAAGAACAAGAGACTGGATTTATATCTCGCTTTTCTCAACCTTTAAGGAGACTCAAAGAGGCTTACAAACTCCTTCTCCTTCCTCTCCCCACAACAGACACCTTGTGAGACAGGCGGGGCTGAGAGAGTTTTAAACAAGCTGTGATTAGGCCAAGGTCAACTAGCAGGAATGTAGGAGGGGGGGGGGATCTGGTTCACCAGGTAAGAGTCTGCTGCTTATGTGGAGGAGTGAGAAATAAAACCTAGAGTGTAACCCTTCCTGAGGGGTTAACCATTCTCACTTTTCTCCCAGTGGGGCTAGTTTCCGGCATCAGTGATCAACTAATAAGAAAAGAACCAAGAGGAACAGATTTGTAATGTGGCTAAACTATAGATGATTAGTATCTTGCAGCCACACACCTTTCCCTACATATGTAGTGTGCAAAGTGGCAGTAACAGAAAAAGCACCACGTGGGAGTGATGTCTTGGCTGCCTTCCTGCCCAACTAGTGTTCCAAAGCATACATGCCCATCAAATGAGAATGCAGCTGAGGAAGAGGGGTTCCAAAATAAAAGCGGAAAGCAGGCAGAAACAACTTCTCCTCCTGCCTGTCACTCTTTGAAATACTCTTTACTTATTGGCAGCAAACACAGGGTTAGCTGTCTTAAGTCTCATCCAAACATGTATTTCCAGCCTCAGCATTTCATCAAAGAGACACACAATGTTTTGAAATAGTATGAACAAATGTCTGCTGATTTCCCTCATTCCAACCATTCTTCCTTATCAGGGCTTTCTTTCCTGCACACAGCCATCTATTACCAGAGAATTACTAATATTCCCAACTAATTTTTTTGGTAGTGGAGGCTTTAGAACGTGGTAATAAGTGATCTATCTTATCAACCCAACAGGGCAACTGTACATACAGGACATGACAAAATTACAAAATACAGTAAATGGCTATGGGCTTAGAACCAAGGGGAGACCGTATTCTCTGGGAGCATGTCACCAGTGCACGTCATCCTTGGCTGGATTTTTTGTTAAAGGGAAGGAGAAGTGATAAGTCCATTTAAATACTTTTTTTGTTGAGGAAGGAGGCATCTACTATCAGTAGTAGCTTTTTTCTTTGCTCTCCTCTCCTCTCATTTTGAGCTGCTGAAATGTCTGCACACCCAGTTTACAGAGGGAGTGGTTTCATTAATAGTTCTGCAGTTCTTATCTATGTTTTAAAAGAACTGCCAGGTGATAATCTAGTCCTCAGGATTTGTTAGTCTTGAGTTTGTCAGATATTCTTAAAGCCTTTTCTTTTGTCACCTTTATTTGACCCAATTTGTCCAAAGTATTACCTAAAGAAACGGTTCACATATTCATCTCTCTAACCTCTTCTATAGTGAAGACATATACAAAGAACTCATTTCATTTCTCTGCAATTTCCTTGTCTTCCTTGAATGCTCCTTTTAAACCTTTGTGATCTAATAGCCGTTATGCCTCTTAGATGAGTTTCCTGCTTTTCATAATTATTACATTTTATATTTATAGCAATTCGCTGTTTAAATTCTTTTTTGCCTGCCCACTGTAGACTTGTACTTGGTTTGCTACTATCTGTATTCAATTTCTTTCTCTTTTTTTCTCTAATTTCTTTGCATTTCATATTCATAAGCACCCTAGTGTTAATCTTGACCACATTTGTGAATTCAAACATTTATGGTGTGTATTCTATATCTTATTAGTAAATTTTCTGCCTATACAGTTTATTTTTGCATTTCAAAGTTACCTTTTAACCATATTGCTCAGATGATTGCAAGTTTATCACCTGCTTTATGCCCCAAATATCAGTTTATAATGATTATCTGATCTGATTTATTTTATTTGCCAATTTAATAATTACGCATTGTTATCTAGGGAAATTGCATTATTTTGCAGTATCTGGTTCTAATAAAAGGGCATCACATAATCACTGTCTTCATAGAAATTAATTTAGTGTTCACACTTGCCCTTATGGTTTTCATTTCAGATGGATGAGTGGAATAGCATCTGGAACAATCAGAAAGTCACAACTCCCATGTTATGCATCCAAATAATCATTCAGCAAATTGTCTTATGCAAGACTTCAAAATTGGTTATACTAAGCAATATGTTCTTAATAAGTGCAGAATAAAATTGCTTCAAAAATATTTACATATTTTGTTTATTTAATTTACAACTTGCTGTCTTCCCCATTAAGGATTCAACTATCTAGACTTACTTGTAACACTTCTCTTAAGATTATCTAGCAGGAAATCCAGGAAATAGCATATTCTAACTTTTGTTGGTCAGTTACAAACCTGTTCTGCACTGTACTCACAAACAGGTCAGGTCCCTGAACTTGTGAGCACTTTTGAATTTTTTTGAACAGGTAGTGAGCATCACAACAAAATGATCATTATAGGTGCTGGGTCCAATCACAAAATGTTGTGCTATTCCAACCTAATGCATTCAGAAGAACCTCCTACTTCCTGAGAAGTGGAAAAAAATCATGATTGGCTCTTTGCTTAGGAAGATATATTTTGAAGAAGCAGCCAGTGGGAATTAGAAAACATACTGAGAGAAACTATGCTGGGAACCAGTGTAGTAGGCTATCTAAAGGATACTTTGAGAAATGTACTAATCTCATATGAACTCTTCTCAGATGCAAACTAATAAAGCATGGAAGGTTTGAGATGGAGTGTTGGCAAGTAAAATATAATTTTGTGTATGGATATGAAAAACTCTAATAAAAGTAGGACCATTCCTGTAGTGTGGGGGGAGGTGTTTGAGAACAGTGTTGTTTATTTAGGCATTACTCGTGTTTCTTCCTAGGACTGGTGGGAGAAAAAGCATAATCCTTTCAGAAACTTTAGAGGAAAGGCATCCACTGTCAAAGCTATAAAGATTCTATATGTTTACTGAAAATAAATCATTCTGTGTCTAATGGCTGGAGGTGACACGTCTATTGGCAACTGATGGACAATTACACCTGAAATGCCCTGAATGTTTCTCTGAATGAATTAGATGGTGGTCCAACGTCGACGTCCTGATTGCTGATGCCATCACCACAGGTGGCCATTGTAAAACCAACTTATATTCCACCTTATTTCCTTAAACTCAAGATAGCCCACGATGGAACAAGTTGAAGGATACAAAAATATAAAGGGAAAGGCAGCCCAACCTGTTAAAGCAATTGAGCCTCCACCAAATATCCTCTGAAACAGAACTGAGTTGCTAGATGAGTAGCCATCATTAGATGTGCAATAGTCACTTTCCTCTCCTTGACTCCCCCCCCCCCCCACCCACTGCTTATAGAGAAAACTTCATTATGAAGTACTTCTTGGCTATTATTGGTGGATTGAGACACTTTCCAGTTTGGCTCTCCAAGCTCTTAGAACTGCATCCAGAGACAGATCCAATCTACTTGGTTGTGTCTTTAGTGTTCCTTTAAAAACATGCTCCCTCTAAAGCTGATATTGTTAAATTACTTAATAGCAATAATCCTTGGATGCTAGGGATTACAGCCCAATATCTGTTGCAGGCTCCCCTGGTAAGGGAAATTAATTTGGTCTGTCATAATTATCTTTTTTTAAAATTTTATTTTGATGTTTATGCCTAATAAAGGTATATTGTTGTTGTTGTTGTTGTTAAGAGTGCACAATACAAACTTATGTGTATGGACTGACAGTGTAGGGCAGCTTTACACGTGTGACTTGAATGCTAATGTTCTCTGCTATCAGTTTACCCTTTCAACTGTAAGACTTCAACTACAATTGAATTTAAACAAACAAACAAACAAACAGAGCAACTGTCAGTAAACCTTATACATGGTCTCAAACGTCATCATTGTTGGTGGAATGATCAGTGGTTGTTGTCCAGGAATCTTTTGCTACTTGTAGCAGCACTGGAAGCACAGGGTAGAAATAAGGGTAGCCTTCCTGTTGTGAGGAAAGTAGCTCATGTGACTGCACAAATAACTACTCGAAGAACAGCAGTTACAGGTAAACAACTTGTTTGTGAAGGTGTATAAAGGTTTGGATCCAGTCAGCTTCCTTAATTCAATATCACTCAATTCTCTTCCTTGTTACACACACTCATGTAGCTTTTGTCCATGCAGATTTTGGGGTAGTCAAGGAGACCCTCTCCCTTCCTTTTTTGTCAATGGAAAGGCTGACTGGATCCAAATCAACATTTAAGCAATGAGAGAATGAAATTGAAGCAAATAATAAAAAATAAGTGGTACTGATTATGTATATATCAATGCCATACCTTGATACACAGGCTAAGAAGATGCATAGCAGCACCTTGCTGATGTTTTCCTGGCATTCAAAGGTACACAATTCACACTACACTCTCCATGCAGCACTGGGGCTAGGAAAATAGATTTATGAGTGGAATGCAGGTTTTGTATGCATGAATGTTGGGAGAGGTTTTTTTGCTAAAAAAAGTCCTTCCAAAGTCAAAGAGTAGTTCTTCTGTCCTAGATTTAGCATCAGAAGTGAATTATGTTGACAGCAACCAAGTATGCTTTAGCACTTACTATGATCTGTGAACCACAATAATTAACAATGTGACATGAAAGAAAGGGCCATGGAACTTACTATGTGTTGAGTAAGAACATCCATAGCAAAAGATATAAGGGTCTCCTTGTCTTTGAACACTGTGGCTGTAGAAGTCTGGAATCTTGAGAAAACTCAAAGGACTGAAAAATCTATAGCTTTCATGGGCACATTCCCCAAAATGAGCTAAGCAACCTTCCCAAGCAGGAAACACAGGTGACTTCCCATTTCTGAGATCTAGGATTGTCTGAAGTAGAATTCTCAGTGAGTACTTCTGATATCGATTTTATAATCTGTTCTTCAGGAAATTGAAGATTGTGGACTGGTGACTGACTGAACATCTCCCACTATGACTGCAAGCTTTTCAAAGCAGGACTGATGGGACACCAATAAAATTGAATGGATAGGATTCTATTTCAGATTAGATGAGGAAGTTTCTAGGTGGAGTGGTTGCTTAGACAATTTCTGCTGACTGGAATGAATTGACTGCTCACATTCTTAGCTGGTAAAACTGAAAGCTGTGACTATGTCAGCTTTAAAGGCCAGAGTAGGGTATACAGAACTGACAAAGATGGTTTTGGCACAAGCCACTGAGCTCTGAAGAAAGTTCTCATGCTAAAGTAAAGTTTTCAGTTGGGAATATCAATTATGCTATGCTTGCTTAATAAATTTTAGGCAAATCAGACCAGGCCTCCACTCTGAGTTCTTCACCTGAATGCAAGATTAATAGATTTTGCCCATCTTGTTCATAGTAGGTTACCCAAGGAGATGAACAAAATCTGAAAGTAGTCCATACTGTCATTAACTTAAATAAGGCTTGAGAGAAAACTCAGGTGCCAAGAACAATCTATTCTGCTTAGCTGAAAAAGTAGTCAAACAGAAACTAGTAGATGAAGACAAATAAGAGTAAGTTCCTTGTGAAGCATCTGCTACAAAAGCTGACGAAGAACTGACCAGGATTTGCTACCCTACCTACTCTGGCATCATGTGGGGCATCTTTGTTGCCCAGGTTGGTGGAGTTAGTGCCAAAAAGCTCTTAGCTCTAGAAGGTTCCACTTGAGGCACTGTGCATGCTCAATCCTCAATCCACATAGATCACAA
The DNA here is from genome assembly GCF_021028975.2 of Sphaerodactylus townsendi. Taxonomy (NCBI): domain Eukaryota; kingdom Metazoa; phylum Chordata; class Lepidosauria; order Squamata; family Sphaerodactylidae; genus Sphaerodactylus; species Sphaerodactylus townsendi. Next base: position 80,503,851 of record NC_059428.1, read on the forward strand.
TAAAGAACAAAATACTTCTTCATAACTGCATATTTTTAATTTTCTGCCACCAGATTTGGGCTTTTTGCCCCCACTTGTAATCCACCTGTATGAACAGAAGATCTAATGAAAGGTACTACTACTTTGATCGGCCCTGGTGTGAAGGTAACCAGCAGGCAGAATTGTGAAATAAGAAATAATACTGCAGAAGAAAAAGGTGGAACACAGAACTGACAATCACAGGAAAGGCAGGTAATCAATGCAAGAGCTCTGCCTCCAAATGTCTGCTGGGGCAATTAAGAGACCTTTCTTTCTCTCTATCACAGGAAGATTTTTCTGGTTCTGGTGCTGGTTGTTCAAACAAGTGTCTGTCCCCTTTTACAGAAGCACAAGATGTCAGGGATACTTTAGAATGAACTGGCATTCCAGAATTAGTCTCAAAATTTTTGTGATGCAACCTGCCTACTGTTTGCTTGAGAAGAGTACAAAGAACATTAAAACATCTCCTGAAACAACCTGGTGACCATTTGAAAAAAAAACCTGGTAACTACTACACTTATTTCCCTCTTGATAAGATATATACTCTTAAAGAAAATAATTGAGATTGCTTTATAGTTCATGTTAACATAATATGCTTTACTATTTACCATTACCCTGAATAATATGAGAAACCATTAAAAAACAGTTTTATTATTTTTAAAAAACATTAAAAGGAAGCCAGAACAACACTTATTATTTAAAGTTATCATTTGTCTCACAGAAAGTAAACCAAGTGTTCCTTCCATTCACAAGTAAAACCAGTGAAAGAGAAAACAGGAGGTAGGGTTGAAGGGTAAGAGAGCAAGAAAGCGGATAAATTCCATTTGTGCTATTAAAAAAATCCTAGAAAAGTGAACCCAGTAGTTGAAGACAGAAGATAAAGAGAAGAAAACAGTAATCTTGTTACAGAAACCAGAGAATTATGCTCTTATGTGCATGCTCCCTCTCTCTTTTGCTTTCACACTGTACAAACTCTAGCACCCTGAACAACTTACTCTCCTGCTATTTCTAGCACTTTAAAGAAACTTTTCAACATTTGTTTGACACATTTTCTCAACACCAAGGTGGAGACAATAAGTAAACAGGTAGTGAAGGGCTATTTAGAGAACTGGTCAGTCACTATAATAATAAAGAAAAAAGAAAAAAAATATAAATAAAAAGCCTTCCAGTGAACAGAACATCTATCCTATGTGCGGTAGCTACAGACAACACATGACCTCTGACAAACAGTTTTCAGAGTAATTTTAATGCTACTCTGGATTTAACTTGACTAACTGGTAGCAATTGAGCACATCTTTTTTTGTGGCAGCAGTTATCTAAAATGCTACAATAACAGCATCAAAAGTAGAATGGTGGAAGATTGGTTTCTTCCAAGAGCATGCATGAACTGGCAGGCTATTGCCCACTTTTAAAAGGTTCGTGCTGGTTCATCACTCAGAATCTAGGCAGACACGACACTTCCAATGCTGCGAGGGAAAAAAGGGTGCCTTGAGAAGGGGGAAACCACTCCAACTACCAAGGGAGGGGAGGGGGAAAAAGAAGTATGAATTTAGCTAAGAGGAGAAAATTACCAAATAGAAAGTTTAGCACTACATGTGGACTCTTAACAGGCTCTACTTAATTTGACGAAAGATTTTATCACAGGCTTATATTAGTAATGGCAGAACTAAACAAAAGTAACTGTATATTGGTAACTGTATATTGTTCTAATGAAGAGAAAACCTACTGAGCTACGTCAATCATTTGTCAAACACATCTCCCTAGGTTTATTTACCACTAAATATAATGAGTAAATATGTGATAATAAAACTCTTCTTTTTACATGGACATATACAATTTCTCCCCACTTTTAAATACAGGTAATGATTTAGGAAGCTTTCAAAATGTCTTTTTACTGTCAATAAAACTAATTCTACTCCTATTTTCATGTAAAAAAAGGCTTTACAAATGAAAATTCAAATTAAAATTCTGATTATAGTGTAGTGTGACAACACCTGTATTTATAATTTTACTGTCAGCTAGCTCTTAGTGTTTAACAATAGATTGAAGCAGAAAAGTAATTGGAATTTGTCTGCAATATGCCAGATGACGACACTGGGTACTTTGCTGTGCTCAAGCAAAATTTGGTCGGATGATAGAACAAACTTAATGACATTTCTAGAATAATACTCAAGTGAAGAAAGTCAATCCAAAACCAGCAATATTGTTTACTGTTCTTTCGTTGAACTGTCTAGAATCCATATACATGCAAATCAAAAATTTAGTCTCTGAATGATATAGAGTTTGTATTTGATGGAAGACTTTAACAAAAATGACTGGGGAAACATTTATGTATTCTTTCAATTTTTAACCCACCCTTTCCCGACCAGGTTGGACTGAGGGCAGCTCATAACCAGGTTCAAAACAATTAAAACAACATATTTAACAATTTAAAATTCTCAATAACCACTAAAAATTTAATGGCACCCTAAAATTTATGTGATAATGGGGGACCAGTCAGAGAGGGGGGAAGAAAACAACTGGGAAACTCTAAATAAGGAAAAGGGGGGACACAACAGGTAAATTGAAGTAATAGGTAAAAGGAAAGGAAGGAATGGAGGGAAGGAGTCCAGCTTGACTGAAACCATTGCTGTCCGCAACTGTCCAGGTCAGGGACTATAGCTACTACAGCCTGGAACCAGATAAATCAGGGCATGTAAATGAAAGTAGGAACGCTAATATATTAGCTCATCTTACAATCTGCCTTCTGAGCACCAACAAACTCATTTGCAAATTTTAAATGATTATTTCAAAACAACAGAAGGAAAATATTATCAAAATAGCACAGATTTAAGTAGGCAAGGGACAGATATATAATACAGTAATCCTTTTTCCAGGTCAATAGTTCCTTTCCTACAAGTAGCTTTTTGAAATTTTAATTTCTACACCACATTTATTGTCAGGACTGGTACATGAGTATACATCTACCGGCTGAGTAGATTTCTGTGGGTCATTTGTCAAGAAGAAAGAATACATGCTATGACTAAGTAGGAATTCTATTGTGCACCAGTTTTTTAATATGTATGTTGGCATACTATTCATATTCGTAAAGGAACTGATATTTATAGAAAGGTTAAATGATAATTTAAATGCCCCACTTTCACTAGAGCCTTATAAAAAAGAAACAAACTGCTGTCATCTTGAATCTTTCAAAACTTACAAACACATGCTAATCTCCACACACAACTTGCCTCACTGCAGTCTACAAATGAAAAGCCCATCTTTTTCATTATTTTAAAGATGAAAAATAAAGGAAAGAAAGGCACATACAAAAGAAACAGAATGACAGTTATGTTTTAGTTTACACAAGATATGGCAACACACGCAAACTGTCAAAACTAAGGAGTGAAAAAAAGCTGTTATCAAGCAACTGTCAAGAGAGTCCTCTGAGATTTGGAAATCTTGTGTTTATTGTAACTACTGCACATTACACAAAGAAAGAAACATCCCTCTTTTTACTGTTGCTGTTAAATATCATGCAAGAAAACACAGACTTCTCCCTCACTATTTAGATTAATTTTTTTCTCTGTAATTCTGTACTTGACAGCACTGCTCTCCTTCCTTGGTTTTTCTATTGTATGGTCAAGGTTCAGAGGAAAACGCAAGGCTACATCAAACATTACTTCATTTTCAACAACCGTCAACATCCATTTTATGTTGTTAACTTGTTGTCCATCACTGAAGACTGGAAACTTAACACCAAGAACTGAGAAAGCATTTTTAGCTTTACAGAATAAGAAGAAAGGATACTCAAGGTGTGCTATATAACCCATTTGCTTTATTCTGGAGTTTCACATGAGAATAGGAAAGTTTTCTTTTGGAAGTAGCAGTATGAAAAGGTACTTTAGGGGGCAAGTTTTTTGGTTTTAAGGAAAATTATTGCCTTCTGGATAGAAATCTAGAGTTTGTTTTATTATTTACTTGACAGCACATTTGCCACCTGACGTTTACTGAAATAATTTATTTTATTGATCATCCAAGGCTACAACATATAAGTTCCATTTTAAGTTCATGTGAAAATTTGATATAATTGTGCAGCGTCAAGGACTGAAAATGTTGTCAATCCAAGTGGCTCAGAAAAAGTTCTTTAATTCCATAATTTTTAAGATAGTGTGACTTTTCTGTTCAGTTCTTCAAATTCTGTCCATCTGTTCAACAATATATTCAGCACTGAATGGGCACATTATAGTGATTATTTAAGATAATTTAAACTGGATGTCAAGTATTATGTTCATTTAAAAACATTACTTGCTTCTGTGACTCATTTCTCCTTTAAGTATTTAAAATTTCTAAGGTGGTACAACCATGACTGTTAGATGATAGCTAAATCTTAAAGTGCAAAATCTAATAAAGCAGTTGCTTTATTGTAAAATGTACTGTCAAAGTCTTTCACACCCAGAATCAAGCAGCTGTTGTGGGATTTGTGGGCTGTGTAGCCATCAGACGCATAGCTCCAAGGGGGCGGGGGACACACACCGGGTGCACCTCCTGTGGGGGTGTGGTAAAGGCATTCCGGGGGTGTGGTGGGGCGTTCTTTCAGAAAAAGAACTACAAAGATTTCTCTGTAGTTGTTTATATGTGAAAATGCCAATGCATGATTGGCTGAGACCCAATACAAGTTGCTGAGAAATGGTCACATTGGCTCATCAGATGGCCACTTCAAAACAATCCTAATATTCAACCATTTTAATGGTATTGCATTTCCTATCAATATTAACTACATATTAAAAGATCTGATCAATAAGTTAGTATTTGTTAAAATGTGCTAGTGAAGTTCAATAAAGCAGTTAAGTATCTTGCAGATCTAAGACTTTAATTAATTATAATTACAATTAACTATAAAAATATGTGATGCATAAAATACAAGGGAGTCGAGACCTTACTGATGGGTCTAGAAGAGGCTGCTAACAGTCAAATAGTTAAATTTCTCTTGAACAGCAATTGCATCAAGATTTTAGAGCTGGTAGAAAATGTTTATGTCTTGTTATTGACAAACGTGTATAAATGGGTTTTTATTGTGTTTAATTCTTGTGTTATTATGCCAATAGGGGTAAATAAGTGAACTGAAGAGTGAACATGGGAGTTGGCTTATCAGCTCGAAGCTGTTTCCCTCAAGTCTGTATTATAATTGCACATAAAATCCATATCCATATTTTCTATCTTTGTGCTGCAAGAAGACAAAAGTCTTTGGCAGTAATCATCAAAGATCTCACAAGGTTGGAAAAATGTGTGTTATTATGGCAGAAATTTGACATATTGAAGTTGTCCACCATCAATATGAAGAGGTCATTCCATTAACCATGGAATTTAGAGTGGCATTGGAGGATCTACCAGGCCTATTTTACAGTACATGAAAATTCAATATCAGAATATTGTTAAATTGAGTTAGCATTATCAGTGGAAAAATATGCTCCATTTCCTATTATTTATGAAGCCCTATCCTTTTCTTTCTAACCAATTACATTCCCTATCATTTCCAAAATATACGAACTGTTTTCAATCAACAGATTTCTTTATTACAGTGTACAGCATACTTGTTACTGCCTCTTTTCTATATTGAATCCTTGATTGGACAAGCATTTTGAATTTAACATGGACCATGATTGCACATATCAGACAAATTAAAGCTGCCAATCTCTTTTTGGAGGATATTCTTCATATACATAAAACACCTCTGAGAAGTATTCAGAGTATTTGCTTAGGGGAAATTAGGAAGGAGGGAAGAAATGTTCATACCAGAGCAAGAAAGACTTTCATGTTCTTATGATACACGTCTTTAAACTTGAAATCTTGGAACTTCTATTTAAACCCTCTTTTATAAAAGTATTGAAAGCATAAAAATAATTTCGGATTCTTAACTCCCTTCCACTGAGCCCATTTGATTTTTAAACAGTTAATTAGCTCTCTTAAAAATTACTAAAAGAATACTGCGAAACAACCTTACAATAAGAAAAGCCTTCCCTCTTAAGTTGGTTAGTCACATCTAGGTATCTTTTTTTCAGATAATGAAATTAAGAATCCATAAACTATCATTTTCACAAGGATTCACGCTTGCCTTCAAAGCAATTTGAATATGCAGACATTTCGCCACAAATGTGATCTCAAAGCAGTCTCTCTGGTTGTAGGCTAAATGAAACAGCACTCCTCCTATGCTGCTGCACATGTCTGAGTGTGTGGAAGACAATCAAGCAGGTGGGCAATACTGGCAGCAGGTTTGAGTGAATGAAACTAGCCAGTCAGCATGGCAGTCCCCACTTTCTGATACTCTCTGCCTCCTCCAGTACTCAGGAAACATGTAATATATACATGAGCAAAAGAAGTACTATTTTAAAAATTACAGTAAAAATGAACAAATGAAACCATGAAACTGGATAGAGGAGGAAAAGTCAGTGGTCCCCATTTTGGTCTGGCAGTTGCTGACTCAAGGCAGAATTTTTTTTTGCTTGGACCACTTTTTTCCCAGCTAGTTGCCAAATCTGATTCACCAAAAACGACTTAGCATGCCCAGAAAGATTTCTTACTTTTTATTAACATTTGATTGAGATATTAAGAAGAAGAGTTGGATTTATATCCCCCATTTCTCTCCTGCAAGAAGACTCAAAGGAGTTTGCAAACTCCTTTCCCTTCTCCCCTCACAACAAACACCCTGTGAGGTAGGTGGGGCTGAGAGAGCTCCATAGAGCTGTGACTAGCCCAAGGTCACCCAGCTGATGTATGTTGGAGTGTACAGGCTAATCTGAATTCCCCAGATAAGCCTCCACAGCTCAGTGGCAGAGCGGGGAATCAGACCCGGTTCCTCCAGATTAGAGTACACCTGCTCTTAACCACTACGCCATTGCTCTGGTGGTATTAAGAATGGATATACCGTATTCTACAAGAGAAAAATATTAGGTCAGCAGAGTGAGAAGTTGCATTTTATCCTCAAAACAGCCCGAGATGTCTGTAGTGATAACACTGGCTTTTGAAAGCCCTCTCACTTTTAAAAACATTTTACTATTAATCATTTGGGAGGATGGTTCCTTTTAAGAAGCACAGAGTCACACTGGTTGCATGATTCTCTAGAACAGCCATTCTCAACCAGGGTACTGTGGTACCCTGAGGTGCTGTGAGCATGTCCCAGGGCAACACTACCACTCCCCCCCATTTTTGTGGTGTCTTCCACCAGCGCCAGCAAGGACATGGAGCTGGAGCTGGCCCAGGAGGCAGGGCCTGCCACAAGGTCAGCAGCCACCCCCATTCCCAGTGCTTCCCTTCACCCTGGGAGGGGAAGGAGCGGCAGGGGTATCGTGAGATATGAAGAGTGAGGTCAAGGGTACCCTGACCTCGAAAAGGTTGGGAAACACTGCTCTAGAAGCTAGATGATATTTGGAAACATGTCAGTATAAAATAATTACTGAGGGAATATAAAGATAAAAACTAATTTATTCTGAAACTGCAGAGAGGGCATAAGTCGCTTCAGCTTGCCAGGATGTCCAACATGGTTATCAATTACATCTGCCATGCAGTCACATGTTCTCTCTGTCAATGTTAATCAAGCACTACACAGTGGATGTCGACTCAAAGAAAGAAGCAGCAATTAAGAGAGCAGTCCTGCAGACAATATTCAAATGACAGCCTCACAACCCACCCTCCTCCTCAGGTGAGGAAGCTTGCTACTCTCCCAATGTGGGACTGTGCAGAAGACCCACAAAGATGAAGAACGATGTTGCACTTACTTGTAGCAGTAATTCATGGAGTGGGCTTCTGCACAGGCATACATGCCCTCCCTCTACTCCATCATGGGCTGCCATTAGAATACACATATGTCTGTCACTGAATGTTATGGCTGTAGTGGAAAAAGAAGAACTAAGGAATGGCACTCCTCCCCCTCCGTTTTACACGCTGCATTTGGGAGGGAAAGTTTCTGCCTAAATGGAGGGGGCGGAGTACCTCTTAAAGCTGCAGAACAGAAATGTAAGCTTTCTATTTTCTTCAAGGTAGGCCTGCTTATAATGTGGGCCTGAATGGAAGACCCACAAAGATGAATTATTTTTACATAACCCAGTAAAAAAACAAATAATGCTTTTCCACCTCTTGCTCTATGCTTTCTTTTCTTTCTGCAGTTTCAGAATAAATTAGTTTTCATCTATATAAATGTTAAATAAATTATATTTTCATAAATTAAAATGGAATTAACATGGGCAAGTTTCAATAGAATTCTGAAGATAAATGAGCTCAGTAGCAAGATTAACTCCATTCTGTGGGTACTATGCTAACTAACCGTCCTCTTCAAATTGACTGACTGGCTCAACTCTCCGTATGTGGACAACTAATTTTTGCAGAGTTAAACAGCAACACTAGAGAGCAAGTAAAAAATCCTTGTGACGTTGATTAAATAAAATTTAGATTCAAAGCAACATGACTACCTGCAGTGGGGTAATGAACCAAGCAATGATGTGCTTCACTGAAAATACAAAGCAGCTTTAAAGGCCCCCAGTAAGCCTAGATGTTGTAATCAACTGTCTTGTGCTGCTGGCCAGCCCAGACTTGGTTCTTGTCCTCTCAACAACTTAAAGAGGATTAGCTGATGTCTATAAAAAAAGGATTTTGAAAAAAGTAACAAAAAGCAATAAGGAAATGGAAAGAAATGTTATAAGTTGTTCAGATGATCATATAAAATGGTGGATAGGCTTTTAGGCTCGAATGGTAAGTAAGTGAAAACTATCTAGAACATTCATATTGTCACAAAATATCAAAATCTAACACTAAGAAATTCAGCCAATGGTAGAAGCTTAAAAAGAAAAACTTCCATAATATTAGATCATATACTCTTCTCCTATAGATTATTTTTTCATAGTGGGAGGATATATTTCAGATATACTGTGCACACAGAAACAAGTTAAACGATACAGTGTTTTTACAATTAGCTAGCTATATTATAACAGTATTTATATACCCCAGGTTGTCTTAGCAGCCTATAAACATACATTTAGTAAGGGCTCTCAGACAAACACACCTTAGGTGTGCAATATAAAATCCTTAGTTACTAGTTTCCTTTATTCATTTAATAACCCCATTAATCTTCACTGCAGGGCTGTATGATGAAGAATGTAAACTGGAGGCAAGAGGATACAGGGGCACTGGCTCTGCCCAACTTGCAAGCTAGCCAGAGCACACTCACTGATCTGCTTGAGTCTAAAACAGGTATTTTCCAAGATCCATCAAATTACCTGAGTGTGCCTGGATAAAGGCAGAAAATTGAACTTGCATATTTTCTTTTCCTCTTCTAATGTAAAGAAAATACATTTGCAAGTGACCTAAGCAAAGTTTGATTGGTGCTACACAAGAAAAAATCCATAAATGTCCAGGTTGATACAATATAATTTTTCTACATTGTCTTTTCTATTTTATAGCTACCTGAAAAAAGAATAGTTAGTTCTTCAAAGACAGTTATGATAGGTTTTGTTGTAATAAATACAGCTTTAAAATATGTAAATGCATCTCCTCCACATAAGGTAAGCATGATTTGTACATACAGCTTGGGAGTAGTGCTGTTAGATGGTAAAGCCTTTGAGCCTATTTTTGCATTTCCACCTCTTGGACAGGTGGAAAAGTTTGTCTGGAAAGGGAGGGAAAATATTATTCCTAGAATTGCGAACTAGAATTGTGTTTTATTGAAACTATTTAATTTTACTTCTCATACAAGAGAGACAAAGAGCCTATTCTGCCTCAAGCTCTTCATAGTGATTACTAACAACCCAATTCTCTCTTTGTACAGAACATTTGGTTCACATGTACCCTAGAAATTAAGACTAGACTTGTAGAGCAACCAGCCAAATACCCTTTGACTTTGATACTCATGCAAAAACCGTGGTTATATTAAAGTATGGAATCAGTCCTTAAACAGAAGGCAACAGTAATTGCTTACACAATTATTTGCCATTTTAAAAAAAGTTCATGATCTACTGGTGTCCAAGAAACTGTAACACAGCAAGGAGTTACAAGTGGTACATAAAAACAATATATGTCAGATTGCTTATAAGCTCAGAAAATTGGTTCTGAATAAAGAGTTTATCAGCTATCTCAACTATTTGCTGGATACCTACATGTGATAACAGACCTGCCAATGAAGGAAAAAAAGTATAATAATGCTGTTCTGGGAATATGCCTACTTTGGAGCTTGTCAGGTTGAATTTACAAATAAAATTAGTATGGCATTCCTAAAGAACTATAAGAACTGTCATAATTGTATTAATATTTCTTGTCAGATACTGCCTTCATGGATAGACAGAATATATTGGAGAAAATGGAGTTTTAGTGAGAGAATCCGAACAATTTCAGATTGTGTAAAATTTCTAGAGCATGGTTTAAGCAATAAACTCTTCTTAGAGTGGCAATTACAAATTATAAGCATAACCCAAACTGCCAATTGGAGACAGTATGCAGAGCAATTCCCAGGGAAAATAAACAGCAAAAGTCTGCAGGTAATAATTTTGATACCCTAAAAACATTTAATAAATGCACATAATAGAAAGCTTTAAGAATTCCATCCACAATAATTAACTATAATCCACGTGATCCATTTCCCATATCAGGAATTATTTATTTACTTAATCTATATCCCACTTCTTCCTCAGTGGCAACCCAAAGTTCTTACAACATTCTCCCTTGCTCCATTTTATTCTCACAATAATCCTCTGAAGTAGGTTAGGCCAGAGGCGTAGCTCCAAGGGGGAGGGGGTAACGTGACTCACCGGGTGCGTGTCCCTGTGGGGGTGTGGTGAGGGTGTTCTGGAGGTGTGGCGGAGGCTTTCCAGGGGTGGAGGATGCACCAGTGCACCAGGATGCACCAGTGCATTGGGCGCTTTCCCCCCTTGCTACACCTCTGGGTTAGGTTTTGAGTGTGTGACTGACCCCAAAGTCATGCAGCAAGCTTCCGTGGCAGATTGACATAAACTGAAGACCGATCTTATACTCCATAACATTATGACACTTGCCCAAACACAACAAGCACAAATCATGTTAATCTGTTCAGGTCATTTTGGCTCTGCAAGTAGTACATTAAAAAAAATGCTTTCTGCACCATCTCCAGAATACCGCCACCTACTGCCACTGGCCACGGGAAGAGGGAAGTAATGATATTCTCAATAAAATAGAAAAGCACTCTCAATGAAGCACTTTGTGACCAAACTTCATCGTGATGGTGAAGGAACTGAGATGCGGGAATGTCCTCATGACACAGTCAATGGCAATAGTGCCCCCTAAAATGGAAGCTCAAGATTTTTTATTTTGCAGGCCTGCGTAATTGCAGTCCCACTTTGTGGATAGCACCGAAGACTGATGTAGAATGTATATTCCCGAAATATGGATGGACTGAATGGAAGCCTGATGTTTCATTGCTCACAGCTATATTGTCATGCACAGTCTCTTGACATAAATTATCTCTTAGTGACTACCACAACAGAGACCTGATTACAGACCAAGGGATGGAAAACTTCCATTGTTGAGAATGGAAGCCTGGTCTGAATTTAGTCAGAAACCATAACTGAAGAGTGAGCCATAACTGAAGAAGTCTTGCTAGGCACAGCACTGCTGTACTAGAGGCCATGAGGCCCAAAAACTGTTGGGTAGTCCCAGCTTTGTAAAAATGTTTATAGGTAAAGTTTCTAATCATGGCCAATATGGCTTTCCTTTGGTAAAAAGGTAATGAGGGACTAGCACTTGATGGGGACTAGCACTCTACTTATAAACCATACATTCTGGAATTGAGTGAGTCTTGACTTCTCCCAGTTGATAATAAGGCCTAACTTCTTGCAGGTTTGAAGAAAAATAGATAGGTGTGATATTAAGTTCTCTCAAGAAGAGGCCACCATCAGCAAATCATCTAGATATGGGAAGACAGTATTACTTGCTCACTGTATATCTTAAAGTCTTCTGTGGGAGACACTGGAGACAGGTCCCATGTTCTTTTGTCAGGGTTTTGATCTGATGGTGCTTTTGAGCTCACTTTGGAATCAGGGCCTGAATGGTCATCCTCCTCCAACTCTGGCCTAGGGGTTGGTGAAGAGGACCAACTAGAAATGGTGACTGCCAAAGGTCTATGTGGGGTTACTGACCTTGAGTCAGATCAGACTTGGGTCAGGGGTCTGTAATAATCCCCCCCCCCACTCAGCTAGATATGGATATGGAAGATATGGCGGTGGTGCAGTTTCAGATCCAGTGGGCCCTGGAACTGGGGAGGGATTCCATTCTTATTCAATCTCATCTCAGAAAAAACAGTGGAAGTGATGAAGGTCTAAGGGAGCGCATCTTCAAAGTGGAATGACCTTCTTCACCTCCAAAGAGGGATCTGGTGACAGAATTTATGTTTGCTGCCACTTTGGAGTCAATCTGTGTTTCTTCTTGTGCTTGGTCTTCCTCGCAAGTAGTTATGACGCACGCCTTGTTACCATTGAAGATGCCAAAAAAAGACCAGTGCTGTCGGGGCTCAAACTGCTGTACTGATGAAACTGATCTCACTGAGGATGGACTTTGATGGACACTCCGAACCAGATATTAATTTCAAGGAGACGTTGGTCAAAAAAAGGACCTTCTCCCAATACTACCTTTAACTTTGACTTGGAAAGTAGACTGCTGGCAGGTTTTGTATGTTGCAGCATCATGGTCCTTGCCCAAACAGAGAAGATAAAGATAATGATAATCTGTCTGGGTCATTTTAGCACTACACTGAATACAGTTGTTGAAGGCCCTCTGGGCCACGATACAGACACAGGAGCCCAGCTATCCACCCAGTGGTAAATGGGGGAGGTAATGTCCAGAAAGGGGAAAGTGACATCTTTTCTAGCATTTGCAGCCCAACAACCCAGATAATAATTTACTGAAGTTCAGAAGAGCAACAGATTCTGTTGATGAAGAAGAGCTTGATGAAAAGATCTACTCCTCCAGTGATGAAAAAGGAATTGAGAGAAAGGGGGTGACAGTTTTGGAGCAGTTGACTGTTTAGGTGGAAACAGCTCCAAAATATGGCACCTCGAATACAGCTCCAATAAATAACATCCCCTGTGGATTTTTAGTTCATGCACAGTCCCAATGTATGCTTGGACAGAAAATCTAAGATGAAGCTTATTTTTGTGAATGAAACACTGCTGGATGAAATTATAGAATCTTTACAGTTCATTCCTATGCATAATTGCTCCAGTCTAACCCACTGCAGTTAATCATTCTCTCTCCCTCATAAAACATCTTAACTTATTAGTTTAAAGCAGATTATTAAAATATAAAAACTTGACCACATCTGAATGGTTGTGAGAATTAATCACAAGGGCATAAATTTTGCAACTAAAAGAGTGATAGATCTACTGTTATCTTCTAATCAAAGGGGTACTATCTCCACACTGAAATTAATGGGATTAGACTACAGTAATTCTGCATAGGGTTGCACTTCGAAAAAGAGTATCCTTGCCCCAGATTCTTTTTTATTTGTCAACTAGTTGTATGCTTATTTATGTGATAGTAAACTGAGTTCAGTAGGTTTTATGCTCAAGTAAGCTTGCATACAATTGTAGTCTTGCATAGAATTGCAATTTTTTATCAATAAAGTTCATTACCATTAGGTGTATAAAAGAATTCAAGTACAAAAGTGAGAGAAAAGTCTAAGTGGATGGTATTACCAAGTGGTTGGAAGGCTGGTTGTGGATAGAAATGTTTGAAGGGATAGCAGAGCCCACACCATTTCCCCCTCAAGAGAAGAAAGTATGACAGCACTCAAGTCTACTAAACCAAGGTAAGACCCACTTCTTAATTACATGTACATGTTATCTGTTAAGAAACTGATTATTGTGTTTGAATGTTCTTAGTATGCAAAGGAGAAGGATCAGGACAAAATCAGAACTGATATGCTCTGGTTCTGACCACCATTTACTCTGGCTGTGCTCACTATTGATTGCTCTCTACCCCAGCTGAACACTAGCCATCACTGCAACAAAATGTTGCAAATGTAAAACTTTGTGTAGTATCATGCATGTTCATAGTTCCATGCTGCATGCTCTCCCACTCTCTCTGCTCTTTTTGAGCATAGTGGCTGATTGATTTGTGGGGAAAGTGGGGATTAGAAATGTGCGAGCTAGTTCAACTCATCAGAACTAGGAACCTCATGTTTTAATGTGTCTGGTTGTCTGGTGATAAGTAGACTGTAAAAAGAAAAATGTATCAATTTTGTTTAAAGTTAAAAGTGCAATTGTAAAGAATGGTTGTACCTGATGTAGTTTAATCTTGCATTTAAAAAATAGTACATTAAATATTTAAACATAACTACCTTAGAAATATTTACTTATGCATTAGTTTATTATGTGTGCAGATTTCATGACTAATATAAATATTGTTATTATCATGCTTGTTGTAATTTATGCATTTACTTTTTTAACCAAAACAGCTATTAAGTATAGCATAAATCATGAAAATCAACCCCCCAGCACAAACCATTAAAACAATTAAAAACTAGTTAAATATAAAACATAATAGCAGCAGTTAAAGCATTGGTTAGGAAAAGGGATAAATGAGGGAATGCTGAACAAAACAAAAAAGTCTTCACTCACTGGTCAAAGACGGCAGCAGAAGTGGACAGACAAATCTCCCTGGGGAGAAAGTTCCAGAACCTTGGTGCCATGACCAAGGAAACTCTCTCCAAGGTTTGTATCCATTTAAACGTAGAAGCTGGGGGAACATGAAACAGGACCTTTGAAGACGACCACGGTGGTCATCTTAAGATGAAGTATTTTAATTGTTACAAAAGTGGAATGCATTACAGTACACCTTTGTAGGCATTTTATTAAGGCCATAGGTTCAGAAACCTAAGACATCAGAACGTCACTATCAGGCAGTATGCCTTCCAAACAGACCATTGCTATGAAATATGATTTAAAGCACTATAACTCACTGAAGTAACCAAGAGTCAGTCTTTGAGAAGTTCATCAGTCATATCTTTTTTACTTCCCCAAAGGA
Source organism: Sphaerodactylus townsendi (assembly GCF_021028975.2). Lineage (NCBI taxonomy): Eukaryota > Metazoa > Chordata > Lepidosauria > Squamata > Sphaerodactylidae > Sphaerodactylus > Sphaerodactylus townsendi. The sequence goes on from NC_059428.1 coordinate 80,518,887, forward strand.
ATCCTCAAAAAGAAACTGGAAATTAATTTCTTAGATTCTACATTTCAGTCCTGATACTGAAGATACAGATGACTTTCCACACTGAAGAGAGAAAAGGGCATCTTATATTGATCATGGTAACACTGTCCTACGATGGCAAAACCTCAGGTACTGTTATTGGGTTAAAAATATGCTTTGATATGTGTTATTTTAATGACTTGCAACTAACGAATTCTTTTTGGTAGGGAGCCCCAACAGAGTGACATTTTTAGGTTTAGTGACATCTGCTATGCAACCTTACAACTGATTAGCAAAACTTACTTTAAATAGAACTTACATCAGACTTATTCAGATCGTTCTGGGGCCAATTTTTAGCTTGCAAGCTGCACTTTACAACACAAAGAATGCTTGGTGAGAATGTATTGTCAAAGGCTTTCACGGCTGGATTCAACTGGTTATGGTGGGTTTTCTGGGCTGTGTGGCTATGGTCTGGTAGATCTTGCTCCTAACGTTTCGCCTGCATCTGTGGCTGGCATCTTCAGAAATGTATCACAGAGGTGTATCACACTCTATCTAGATGCAATGGCTACTAAGCTTTTAAAAAGGGTTAGACAAATCAACCGATGATAGCAAATTTAAAGCTCAGTGAACAGTGGCAATCTCGGTCTGAACAGTATGTTCAATGTAATTGACAGAGTGAAACTGTCACCTTCATATTATGCTTGTGAGTGCCCAAAGATATCTTGTTGCAAACAGAATGGACCTTACAGCCCCATCTAAGAGACCAGGTGGCTGGTTGTGCCACTGCTCCCAAAGAAACTTTCTGGTGGTTTGGGGAGGCTTCAAAAGAATAAAAGCCTTCCTGCTGTCAAGAAGCCTCACGAGCTCAATAGACTTATGCCACCCAAAACTTGTAAGTCTCAAGTTCCTGCCCCTGGCATAATGCGGTAAATGGCCAGGAGGGAGGCTCCTCCCCTGGCCACGCCCCTGCTACGCTGATGGCGTCAGGGGTGCTGGGATGCTGGCGCCAAGTTCCTGTGCCGGGGGGGGGGGGCGGGACATGCCAGCAGTTTTGCCACTCTGTCAGGGCAAGTTTCGCAGGGAGGGCAAACCTGCCTGCATGGCTGCACGCCGCTTCAGCAGACAGATTTGCCCGCCCTTTGGATGGGTCTACTAGTCTTATCTAGCATGGAGATTTCTTGTCATGCATCCAACCACACAGTTAAAATGGCATTTAAAGTCTTAGAAAATGGTGCAACAGTTATTGGCAATTTTCCCACTTACTGAAGACACATTTTGCAGAGATGGTGTTCTTAAAGGTTGGCTCACCTCCAGAAACAAAATTTCAAGGGAATTAACTAATTTCAGTGGAAAGGAGAAGCAAAAAAGCTTCTGTGAAGTCCATGGATGGTTGGACACTCCTTTATGTTTATACCAGTCAGCATACAGAGAATTGCACAGTTAAATACAGTGGAGATTCACATCTGTGTTTTCAAACAATTCCATTGCAGCACAGTAAATCATTTTTGAAACTGATTCACATTTGAGTAGTACGTAATCTGTACATTAAACCAACATTGGTATCTAATGTCAATTGCAAAGTTTAAATATATGCCTATACCCCACACACTTAAATGGATAACTATTAAACAACTGACATTATTAAAAGACTAGTGAAAAACAAGTAGCTGATTATACCTACAGATCTATAGACAGCTTGGATCCTGCAGAACATTTCTGCTGGCAGAAGGAATTTCCATCCAGAAAGCAGACCTTTCTTGATTCCCTCTCCTGTGGCAGGGCAAAATGTCCCCCATGCTACTCTGAGGGTAAGAGGATCACCAGAAGTAACATGGGGAGAAAATTCAGCACAAATTGCCTCCCTCTTTTAGTTTGCAAAAATCTTCCATGGGATCTGATGCAATATTTCTAGAATATAAGATCATGTAAAAATGAATACAAACAAATGTGTTTGGCCAAGCAGCTCCAGGCAGTAAACCAAAGTAATCATGTGTATTTAAATTTGCTGTCCTCCTTTACATGCCTCTGTGAAATGGCTTCTACTCATGAAGAGGCACTTCACTTTTTACACTGTGCAGTGGTCTGGAACAGGAGATCCTACATAGAAAATCTAACAAACAAAATGGTACAGACTGTGGATTATTTACTTACATGTACTTTACCAATTAGGATTATGACCACAGTGTACGGCAATGAAAATAACTCTTCAGTTGAACTGTGAGATTTGCACTAGAGATGTGATTACTCCAATTCAATTCACAAGTCAGAGTTCTGTTAATTTGGTTCTTGGTGGTCAGGAAAAAAATAGCAGTTGTCTTTCTCCCAACCAAAATAATGAAATTAAACTGACATTAAAATTAATACATGTACAAAAATGTTTTATAAATAACATAAAATACAACAAAAGAGACAAATGAGATAGGAAAACTAGTCAAGGAAAGGGATAGGACAAAAACATTTAGAATAACTATATATCAAAACTAAAAGGCAGAAAAATGACATATTTCCACATTCCTAAACTTGGTACATAGGGAAATTATCAGCAAATATGCCCTCAACCCTATGGCCAGCTGACCAACAGATTCTAATGAAACTCGTATTACTGTTTCTTGATCCCCATAAAGGCATACCAACTAATACTTTCGATTATACAGGTAGCAGTAGTGTGGAACATTCTTTGTTAATTAGGCATCCAATAGTGACAAATTATGCACCTATTACAGATGACCTTTGGAGTCACTCAAGGTACATTCACAATCATGCATTAAAATCTGCTTTTCACTGTAATGTGTGAATGTATGAAATTAAATGAGGCTTGCAATGTAATCAGTGTGGTTGGTTGCCTTAATATATTCCATTTCAATTTCAAATCACCACAAGCCAAGAGTGATGAATCTAATTTGATCTATTGCTCACAAAACCAGTGAAAGGAAATTTCAGCAACCCTATTGACAACTGGCAATATGGCCGTAATTCAAAAGTGGTTAATAGGTTCTAACCTCAATAGAAGTCTTAAAATATTCAATCCTAGAAAAATAAATTCCACTATTACAGAAAGGCACAATAATTTTCGCCTAACTAAAGCTATATGAGAAAACTGGATGTTTTGATAGAGAAGGCATTAACTTCATAGTAAAACCTATAAATGTCCATGGTTCTTGGAAGAAGATATAGTTTCAGAGGTTAACCATGTTAGTCTGCAGTCAGAGCTAGATTATAGTCCGGTGGCACCTAAATTCTCTAAGGTGCCACTTGATTGAAATCAAAATAATAAGAGTAAGACTAAATTTCAGGAACGTATGGCATGTAAAATGAATTCAATGATATCTTTATTATTTGACATTTATGTAACTATTATTGCCTGACAACTGAATCTAGTAAAGACTATGAGAAAGAATGCACAGTAGACTTGCAAGCTTTTTTAAATACAGGCCAAGTCATGGTCCACTCTCTATTCTTCAGGGAGCAGCCATGATCCACTTCCCCCATCCCTCTAACAATACTTTTGATATGAAACATGTGCACACATGCATTTCTACAATTTAAAAAACCCAACAGTATACAGCTATCTATTCTCTTCTGAATCAGGAACAAAAAATAAGTCACTCTTTGTGCTCTTCAGTGATGATTTATATGTAATAAAGACATTTCTTCCTCTGAAGTTCCTACAGGCATCCAAATCAAAGAATTCCGATATCTAATATTTGTCACCATTTTTGTTGCTGATTTAATCCAATAGTTGTAGCCCACTCATAGCTACACAAACATGTAACAGGCATATAAATAACTGCATTTTAATTCTAAGTTCATAATATTTGACACTAATAGGATTATTTGTTTTTATCTAGTAAATAAAATAGCTCAATCTGTCATTCACCTCCTTTTATTCTTTATTTTCATGCCACATACATCTTTTGTAATATGAAAATGTCTGTTTTAAGTGGAACTATTACAGTACGTAATACTTTCATGTCAAAATAATTGCATTATAAGATTAAGAATTAAATTATTTAAGATGGGAAAACATTGTGATATGCAGTTGGCAGTTACAATCTGGGCAGGATCAACTTCTTCATAGGTTAAAATAAGGTTTAAAAAGGTTAAAAATAACATGATTAGACAACAGTGACATCCACTTGCATTCTGTTTTAAGGATCTGGGTATAAATTTAAAATCAGTCACCAATGACAGGTGGCAAGATGCTATAACCTGATGGTTTTATTTTCTACAATGATTTTGGAGGCAAACATTCAAATTATTAAAACCTTCTCACAAAAAAGGCAAATAGTAAACATGACCCTATTATGAGAGGCTCATATAATGTACAGTGAAAACTCTGAACTGAAGAGTAAAGATGTTATTGCAAGTCCAGCATGACGTGAATGAATATTTTAAACTCAGAGTTATTCAACAATTAAACCAATTAACAGCCCAATCTGGGGAAAGATGGACCTACCTGAGGAACTAGTGCAGCAGCATGCCTGAGTGGGTGCTCACCATGTTGGCACAAGGGGCAAATGCACCAGTGGAAGGGGGATATACACGGGCAAGTACCACCATTTCCCAGCCCCTCTGGTGTAAAAAGCTGTGCTGACATTGCTGGGGGCATTTCGGGGGTGGACCAGGGGGTGAAGTTGACCTTAGTCAGCTTCCTCTGCCCTCCTCGCCCCCATATGTCAATGCAGCTGGTCTGGCACATATGCGATATTTTTTGTGGCATAAGTCCGTTATCCCCAAATGGGGATTTTGGTGGGCCAGAGTTTCAGTTTGCTGTTTTGCACTTTCTGCATTATGGAGAACTCCTTTGGATGGTGCTGCATCCTCCTGCCCAAGGGGTTGAGATTGGCTGTAAATCTTGCATATTCTTAAAATGTTGAAGTTTCATAATTTTCATTTTAAATCAACGAAAATTGAAAATGGGCAAAGTCATTCAGTGCAAATCATCTGACTGACAGACTGAGGGGAAAGAGCTAGCAACCGTAAGAGCAGCCCCAAGGTGCTGGAAAAAGTGGACATACATGAAAGACTCCTCTGTGTATAGTATAGTATCCTCACTTAACTCCTGCAGTAGACATCTGGTGCCCTAGCCCCGAATGAATGCTTGCTCTACAGTGTGTATATTTCTACTGCCTTCTTGCATCTCTCACTTATTCTTTGAATGGTTATCAGTGCATTCATACTGAAGGGCCTTGCGCCTATGCAGTGTTTAAGTTTGGAAGAAGTGATGCCTCCTGTTCAGTCCCTTCCCAAATGTACAAGCACATTACAGCAATTTTCTTTGCAGACTGAGTGAATGCATAGGTGATAAGTTGCAAGCAAGAACCACAGTTTGAGGTAAGCAACCTGTTTTCACTTTTTTGTGGTTTTTGTGCTTCACACTGATTGATGGGTGCAAATTAGCAAGCTACCTTACCTGGAAGGTAGGTGCTCCAGGAAACAGGGAGCTGAGGACTACTCTGCCAAAGAATATGTCTGTTATAGCCCTGGTATCTACAGAGAAGTGCCTCACAAAGGTTGAAGGCAGGGACCATGTGGCTGCTCTGGAAATAAAATCTTCCTCCAGAAGGCAGAGGATGTAACAATAGTCCTTGGGGAATGAGTCTGAATTTTTGTGGAAATGGCTGTGAGTCAACTCACAGCAAAACTCAACAGTCTAACAAATGTAGTGACTGAACCTCTGTGAGAAGATACACTACTCCCTTCTTAGGGTCCAAGTAGCATAGGAATGATGCATAAATTATTAAGGCAGTCTCAAAAATACCCCCTTTTTGTTCAAGATGTTAAAGGGCAACCAAAATGCCCTAAAGGCTTTTATTTATTTATTTAAATTATTTATAATGCCTTTCTCACTGGGACTCAAAGCATGGTGAAAACTGATTGAGAAAACTTTCCCTGCTCTCCCACAACACCAGGGCTACCCAGTAAAATTGATAACCAGGATATATAGGACAGACATAATTATAGATTTTACTGCTTAAAAAGTAGCCATGCCCCCTCTTTCAAATGGCTGTCGCATTGTAATAACGAAATTCTAGCTAGGGACCAATCTGTAGGCCCCTGATCAAAGTAGTGCTCAGCTTTAGCTGCCTTCACAAGCTTCACAGATTATGTTTCGAGAACTTTCTTAGTCCCATCTACCTCACAAGGTCTTTCGTTGTGAGCAGAGGAAGGGAAAGGAGTTTGCAAGCCACTTCAATTCTTGCTGCAGAAGACAGAGGCGGGGTATAAATCCAAATTCTTCCTCTCTTCTACTACCCAGAGACAGGAAAAAGCAGAAAACCTTTGTTTGTCTCTTGCTATTAAAACCCCATGAGAAGTTGCCATAAGTCATCTGTGACCTGATAGCACTTTTTCATCACCATGAACATGACAGTGGTTTCCTATAAAACGATTTCACAAAACAGAATGCCAATCCCCTCCTCCCCATCACATATTCTACTCAAAAGGATACAGCAAGTAAGCATGAACAACTGAGCTGAGATTTCTAAACCCAAACTCAATTAGAATCCATCTGACAACTCTGTTTCTCAGTAATTTATTTAATTCCAGTTTCATATTATTTATATTTTAGTAGGTTGTCATTATAAATGTTTTAAAGCAACTAATTTTTTATCTTCTGGTAGATAACAGGAGCTTTAGTAGCATAAATAGGCATAAGTGTTGGAGGGGGAAACCTTATTATACTTTCATAATCCAGTAAAGGCAGATGTTGATCTCTGTTAGTAACATTCTTAGTGATTTGCTGATTTAAAGAGGAGGCCATGAATTAAATCAGGATGTGTTAAGGAAGAAAATAGATCACCGATCAGTCTTTTAAATGATCTCCAGTTCATAAAATAAGATTTTAGAATTTTTTTAACTAGATAATTATACTTCCTGATTTTGTAATTAGTGGAACTACATGTAATTACATAATAATTATGATAGTAATTACGTAATTAAGATGTATAATTATGTAGTAAAAAACATTATGGAAATAAAAACTATCAACTGTATAACCACAATACATCTACAAAAAATCTCACCCATTACTTTAAAACTGTATTTTCCAACATTTTTAAAAAAATCATTGATTAGTCTACTATATCAACTTCCTGATGGCAAAATAAAGAAAAAACGTACAGATATTAAGATACTGAATTATCCTCTTAAGACTTAATTATACCAATTTATTAACAGCCACATTAATACATGTTACTCAAAGTCACATTTAAAAGTAAACCAATTGAAATCACACTGAAGAAAATGATATAAAGCTTAGGAAAACTTTATAGCTTTAAGACTTCAGCTTTTAATATGTCTTAAATATTAACATCAAAAAATATCAAAAATACAATGCATGTCTAAAAAATATTAAAATTGGATACTCTCTAATGAGCAACATTCTACTTATCTGTATTGTGATTTTTTCCCCCTGAAGGCTTTTAAAATGTTGTACTTTGCGGTTATAAAATTTATCTTACAACTCTACCATCAAAATGGGCCTGCATATCCCTATTCCACTTGGCTATGAATCCTTGAAGAACGGTTTTCCTGTAGCTTGAATCTGAGAGATCTAATGTGATATAGAATACACAGCACATTGAGTTACTGCCAAACCAATGGGAAATTATATAATTATTCCTCCCTAGAATGATATGGCCCTTACCTTGATGGCCCAGGCAAGCTCTATCTAGTCATGGGTAGTTAAGTATGGTCAGACCTGGTTAGCACTTGGATGGGAGACCACCAAGGAACTTCAGCGTTGCTACACAGTAAGGCAGGCAATGGCAACCACTTCTGGTCATATCTTCTCCTGAAAACTCTTTGGGATCGCCATACATTGGGTACAATTTGACACCACTTTTCAGCATCACCAGAATGATAGTCATAATGAACCTAGTTGTATGACAAGTTATTTTCAAACCCACTTCAGCAAATCCATTTGGTGATGAACTTCACACAGGTATGCCCAACTCAATCCATATTTTCAAAACCCACAAATTCTCATATTGGCCTTATTGCCCAAAATATACTGGTACTGAGTGCCAAAGCATTACATTCTGGAAATGTCAACTATTTTTAAACGTTGCATTTCATTCTGAGGTTTCTTTCCAGATACAACTGCAATATTCTGCATGTACTTTTCCTGCGTAACCACCACCTGCTAACAAAGACATCTGATGATCCACCTATTAGTAACTCTGAGGAATACTACCATTATGAATGGTCTTCTTGTAAAGCTTTCTAACAACTCATCCATAAAAACCACTTTGTACAGATATTTGGCAGACCAAGTTATGAACGCACAGAGGAAAAACAATGTTTAAATTACAGGATACAAACAAATATTCAAAGTTTGATTTTGTGTTTTGCATGTAGGTCATACAGCCCAACAGTTTCATTTTTCTAAATGCAATTTTGCAGCTTATTCATCCAGAAACTAAATCAAGCATGTTTAGTATTTTTATGAAGGCTGAAGTGTAAAATGGTGCTATAACTGTGTAAAAGTATTTACTGAGAATGCATTTAGTTTTTTTATGAAACAAAGTATAAAAATGAAAAGTGTGAAGGTGTCTTAAATATACCACTTTGAAGATACAGACAATGCTTTTAATATTCAACTTTGTTTCAATCAATAAATATCTCAATATAACTTAGCCTCTCACTTTTTCTTTAGGCATTCTTCTGATACCTTTAGAACCTGTATTCCAAAGACAGAGAACTTTATAATTAAGGTATTTAGAAAAAAGTCTTTTCTTCAGCTAGGTTAGTATTTTATTTTTTTTTGGCATGCAATGGAGTACAAAAGTACCAGTCACAATAGAATAAACAAAATACATAGCACCTTATTTCTGGTATGATAATTGTTTTTTTTTTCATGGTTCCCATTTAGGGTCCTAAAGTACTCCTTGGAAGGCATATCTATATCTGCTGGCAAGGAAGATCACTGTTTGAAATGAAGTCTGGTTTGTTCAGATAGCATACCTATTACAACTCTCAACTGAGAGCTAGTCCAAAATTCCTTATGATGCTTCTTTGTAACACTGCATGGAACTTTATTGTGCTAATACGGATCGGATAGTCAATCAAAATGACAGAGTGCTTTGTTATTTTAAAGATGAAAAAGTTTATTGTAGAGTAAGCCAACACCTATTTATCAAATGCATCTCCACAATGGACAAAAGCATAGCTGTGTTAGGATACAAACAGAACAAAGATGTGAGTGTGTTTGGAGGAGTTATTACAAGGCTAGAATATCAAGCATTCCAAGAAGTGTGGTAATTTAATAGCAGATCAAAAGAATGAATATGAACCACTCGATGATGTATCTTTAAGAAGTGTTAACTTTTTTCCTATCCCTTTGTCAAGGTAATTGGTCAAGTGTTGCAGTTCCCGTTCCTGGACTGCACACCTAAAACTTGCCTCTCATCCTCAGGCAAATACTACTACTAACACACAGCTCCTCTGATCCCAGGTCCTATATCCAATAGACTGACTTCAAAATAGTGACCTTACAGTAGTAAAATAATGTTTAAAATCTGCAATTCTGACTGACATATCTACCTTAGCAACTATAAAGCCTTTAAAGATTCCATGCTATAGCAACTGCTTCTGCCAAACCCTGGAAGCATAAAGGAGAGTTGATTGGTGGGAGGGAGGGAGCAAGTGCCTGACTTAGGACAGACTGCTGCTTCCTCACTCTGCAAACTGGTTTGTTAATGCTGAATCTGTTAATTTGCATTGAAATCTCTCTGTTGTTGCTTGTTTATGTGGGCTTGGGAAGCAGGGGTGTGTGTGCGTAAGCTGATTGGTCCGCAGTTGAGTCAAGAAAAGCAGGTTAAAAGTACTTTAAATAAATAATAACATAAATGGACTATTCTGAATATTTTCAAATCTTATAATTCCCGATATTTTGAATCATTTCAAATATTCTTGTTTTGAATATCCAGAATCCCATTGACTCTTACAGAATGCATGCTATGGTGCCCAAAACATTAAAATGAAACATATTCTCCAGATAGCCAAGAAGCAAGGGCAGTAAGAGCAGTTTTTCCTGATTGATATAGCCAAGAATATGCCATAGGAGGGGAGACAGGGGTGATAGAAAAGCCTGTGATTGAAGTGTTAATACTGCATCCGTAATAAGCATTCCAAATCTAATCCAACTTTCCTCCTATTTATTTATATTTATTAATTTATAAAAAGTATTTATATACCACATTTCCAATAAGGCAGAAACTTCTAATTGCTGCTCACCGTTGTTGACATATGGATTGACCAAGTTTGGAAGTGGGACACAAACTCAACATATTTCAAGGTATATCCAGATTAACTACCTTTGTTTTTCTGAATTTACTGAAAATTTATTTCACCCTGGGTAAAATTTTTGATTGGTGCCGTAGTATACATATTTAGGAAACATAGTGTCTACAATAAATATATCTAAGATGTTAGGCAAACACTGTAGTAAATAAAACCTCACAAAACCTCTTTCAACTTATATTGCATTGTATTGAGAGTTATTTTACTGTTGCTGAATTTAAGAAAGTCTTTCCAGAAAAGGAAAGTGTTACAGAAGCACCACCAGCAGCCTGATCTCTTAGAAATGAGTTTAAAATAGCCTTTCCACAAACACAGCTCCTTCAATTGAGCAATGGTGTACAATGGATTATTAGACACACAGCTCCATTCTTGTACAGGGAATTCCTGAAATTCATGTAGTCAACTGACTTTGTGTATAGGATACTAGCAGAATGATGCGTACTGGAGTAGCACAGCTGAAATGGGTTACCTTTTATGATACAAATTTTCACTTTAAACTCACAGGGTAATTACAGTGTTTTAACATACCTTTCTCTTGATCAGTAAGTTTTTCCATTGCACAGTCCACATCAAAAATGTACCGGTAAAAGCACAGCTGGGTGTATAGGGCCTTGTCAGAATACTGAAAAATAAAAAGAACAAATGGAACACAGTTGAGAAAAAGCACATAACAAAAAAGCATGTGAAGTTGCACATTTTCTGTGCTACTTATTGGATTTTAAACTGTTAATTTTAAACTTTTATAAAGGAACCAACTTTGTTTTTCAATGTAATAGAAAAACATTTTTTAAAATAAAAAAATCATCCCAAATTGTAATTATCTGGTGTTTTGTTCATATGAGTATGTGCTTTGATTTAGTTCAAGACTATTAAGATACATAAATGCTCTCAGTTCAGTAACATAAAATGTCTCACATAAAAATTCCTATTTATTTTTCATCTTAAATCCAAACACAATTTAAAATGTATTGTCGAAGGCTTTCATGGTCGGATTCAACTGGTTGTTGTGGGTTTTCTGGGCTGTCTGGTGGTGGTCCGGTAGACCACGGCCACACAGCCCGGAAAACCCACAACAAACAATTTAAAACGTTCCTAAGTGTAAATCCATATAGTTCCTCTAATGTATTATCATGGGTCAGATCTAAATCACTATGAATGAAGCTCCATTTCCAGAATATATTCTTCCCAACACCATTTTACTAGCCATCAAAGCTGCTTCTGAGAGACAAGGGGATTCTGCAAAGTGTCCCGAGCCGGCCACAATGGTAGCTCAAGACATCTGTAGCCTGAGACCTCATCGCTATTACTCCACCCTGCTTAGAAGCTGGAGAAGACAACTAACCATACCTCTTTCCAGCTCCAGCTTTTTTTGTAAAGCCATGGATGTGATATAGGGCTTCAGGAACTCTCTTTAGATTATGTTCCTTACAGGAGCTTAACCAGGCCAACATTCAATCCAGAATTATGGGAAGGAAGTGTTAAGAAGAAGTTTAGAAACTGGCACAGATTGCAGTGCTGATTTAAAGAGGCCTGTAGGGTCAAGAGGCTTATTCTACCTCCTGAGAAGGGATGAAAGTAGCTGGGTGAGAAACAGATAGTTGGCTAATTGGTGGTTAGCAGGACAGGAGCTGCTGCCTTCACAATCTGCTGCCTGAAGTGGCCTCATGATGCCAAACCTAACTTCATAAAAAGACAAATTATGGACTTAAGTCATTCAAAGATATAGGGGTCTAGATCTGCTACAGGGTATCAATAAAGCCATCTGATCACATTTAATTACTCATACAAATCTAACAATACTTTGGATTTTTATAAACAATCTACAGCAGTGCACCATAGGTTATTCTGTATTTAGAAATTTGCAGTCTCATATAAAGTGGCTTAGGTTATTTCACAAAGATTTATCATATTACTTACTTTTAGAGGGTATAGTTTAGCAGCTAACCAGATTGACATGGCTCCAGAAAATTAATTTGCCTTCAGGTACGTCTGCAGTTGAGCCACCACCATCCTAAGACCTTGCTCCAAAATGGAACGTTGGTCACTGGATGATAGTTGCCAAGGTGGCCCCCTTCAAAAGGGGACAGACCACTGCGTCTTTAAAAGGTGCCAGCATCACCCCTTCCCTCAAAGAGGCATTCACTATCTCCTGAACTGACTGGGCCTACTCTGGTTCCTCCTCCAGCTAGCTTTTATTAGCCAGAATGGACAAGGGTCTAGAGGACAAGTAGTAGGCCATATCCCTGCAAGCAACTTGTTCACATCCTTGGACCTCAAAATCTGAAAATGATCAACAAGACTAGATGGTGCTCCAGACACCTCCACAGGACACTGTTCAACTGTGGAATCCAATCCTGTGTGGAACTGAGTGAATTTATCCTTAAAGTGCCCAGCAAAATTGTCACAACAGATACCAAGGGGTATTCTGGCTACTGTCTTCTGAGTAGAGGACTGTAATCCATTCACCACCCTAAATAACTCTGCTGGATATCTACTTGTGGACTCAATAAGGGGGGAGAAGTATACCTTCTTTGCCACTGCTGCCACGTGATAGGCCTGATAATGGGCTCTCACCAATGTCTGGTCAGATCTGCAACAGAATTTCTGCCACCTGAACTCAAGAGGTCATCCCTCCTGCTTCATTGCCCTCAGTTCCCCCATATACCACTGATGACTCTGCCAGTGGGGCGAGGGTGCTCAGGAGCAATTGCGCTGATGGATCTGTTCATCTCACCATTCCAAAGTGAACCATGGCCTCGACAGGAGTGCTGATCATGTCACCAGAAAAACCCTCCCGAGCATTCAGGAATCCTTGGGATTCCATCCTGTTCCAAGGGTGAATTCAATTGACCCTCCACCCCTTTTTAATTGACCCACCACCACTTTAATGGACCCTCCACCCCTTCAGTGAGGTAGTGGCATCTGAAGCCCAGACTTTACCAGACAGTTGTCCATCCATGACAAGGGACAAATATTAAGACCCTCAATTAACAGATCAACCCCCCAATCCAGCCCATTGCAAAGACCAGGTCAAGAGCATGCCCAACTGAATGTGTTGGACTAGTAACGAACTGAGATAGCTCTATGGTTGCCATGGTGGCCATGAGGTCCTGCGCTGAACCATCAGAGGCATCCTCGATGTGGAGGTTGAAGTCCCTTAGAATCACTACACTGGGAACCTCTAACACCAACTCAGATACTGCCCCTACTAGCTTAGGCAGGGAGGTTGCTGGGCAGTGGGGTGAACAGTACACCAGCAGAAATCCCAACTTGGCCAAGCACCAAGAACAAGCTCTCCACTCCAGCCACAGGGCAGGCGGGTCGTCTGGAATCCCTCTGAACCACAACCACGTGCCCATCCCGCCCCAACAGCCTAGTTCAGGGGTAGGGAACCTGCGGCTCTCCAGATGTTCAGGAACTACAATTCCCATCAACCCCTACCAGCATGGCCAATTGGCCATGCTGACAGAGGCTGATGGGAATTGTAGTTCCTGAACATCTGGAGAGCCGCAGGTTCCCTACCCCTGGCCTAGTTGATGCTGCACAGTTACCTGATCAGCCAATTCCCTACCTTAAATAACAGTCCCCAGATTTTTTATCACCTTACTGCACTAGCTGGCAGGTAAAAGGAATCTTTCATCTCCCATCCAGAAGGAGGATGAAGGCAGATCTCACTCCCATCTCCCACCCTGGAGGACAGTTCACTGTTCTCTTTTCTCAGGCTACCCGCTCACCAAAGCCTTGTACGTCCTTATGCCATCCCATCGACCAATCTCAGCAGCAAGGGAGGAGCATATCTGGGGGTCTCCCCAGTCATCCACTACTGGATAAAAATCTCTTCCTCCAATTCTAACTAACCAACACCTCCCCTGCCCCCACTGGCCCCCCAGCAGCCGACCATGGCCGCCAGTCCCTGATCTTATGGATCTTATGGATCTGCGGCCTGAAAAGTCCATCCCCCATCAGCAGGGGTGTGGCTTTCCCTGCAGCAGAGGTAGCAGAATCAATCCCTCTGGTATACTCTCAGGGTAATGGCTTTTAGCTCAAATACCTATTAGCTGTTATAGCTGTGAAGTTGGTTTTGCACTGAGCTCGGCCCATTACGGTTTGCACACTGGAGAGTTTGCACATTGCAAACTCAATGCTACAGTATCATATACAATATATGACATGCTTTCTGAAACTGGTAATGTTCTAGCCAAACATAAGTATATTATGTTTTCGTACCCGTGCCTGTGTAATGTTTGAAATGGTCAAATTAGGTTCAAATATCTGCAAAATGCATATTTTACTGTTTACTCTGAAAGTTTCCCTTGTTATCTGTGCCTGGTAATGTTCTAGCCAAACATAAGTATATTATGTTTTCGTACCCGTGCCTGTGTAATGTTTGAAATGGTCAAATTAGGTTCAAATATCTGCAAAATGCATATTTTACTGTTTACTCTGAAAGTTTCCCTTGTTATCTGTGCTTTCTTCTCAATTAGAAAGCTATGGCCTAGAAAATGAAAAAAATGAGAGGTTACTGTTATTCAGTATATTGGTGAACTGTTTTGAAAGACTTTATATTAAACTGGTCTGAGTATTAAAAACTTAAAATTATGTTGCAGATCATATAGTCACTAGCAATAAAGACTGTTGTGCAAAAATAATACTACAGGCTCTAGAAAACTAATGCCCCCCAAGGCAAGAGACATGGCATATCTATAGGAAATTGTGCCCTGCCAAACATCTCAACTTTGCCAAGGAGGGGCCAGAATTCAAAGAAACTTTGCACCCAAAAGGCTTACCACTCTTGTTTCAAAAAGACAACACTCCACAGGTTTAAATGAGGTAATCTTTTTTATTTCCTCGACTAGCTCAAGGGAAAAAAAGTTAGGAGGTGCCTGTAAAAATAAGAAAAATGATCCCCATCTTCATATGTAACCCACATTTGCAAAGCTGAACCCACAACTGGGACTTGAGAGGACATTACCCCCACATTTTTTCTTAATTCTCCCCCTTCTTCTCGGCCTCTCACTGTTCATTCTGCCACCCCTTCTCTTAATCTTCCATTTCTACCCCACTACCACAAGTCTCTTTCTGGCCCCCTACCCCAGCTCTCTCTTTCTCCCTCATTACCCCAGCTCTGCTTTTGACTTTCGGGCCTGCTACCCCAGCTCTCTCTGTCTGCCCACTTATTCTATCTCTCTCTTTCTCTCTTCCTGCCCAAACTCCCTATTCTCTATGTTTCTGCTACCCTGCCCCAATTTTTAGTCTCTCTTTCTGCCTCTCCCCAAAACTTCTTCTCTTGTCCCTATTCCAACTCTCCCTTTCTCTCTTTTCACCCAGTCAATTCTTGGTACCTTGCCTGGAGTGCTCTGGGTGGGTGTGATGAGACCTCTCCCTCCTCAGCTCTGCTCTCACAACCTTAGCTGGAGTTTTTTCAAGTGCAGTGAGGTCTTCCCTCTCCTCCCAAACAGCCTAGGATGGCCTGTTCGGTCCTGACTGCTGGAACCAGGCTTGCTGCTGACTTACTTAAGAGTTGACTCAGGCAAGGAATAGGACAGCTGTGCAAAGACCTGTAATGGAGACTTGGCTCAGGCAAGGAATAGGTCAGCCCTGTGGGGATCCCAGAATTTTAAGAAATGTTACCAGCTGAGTGAGTAGTCTGGAAGTTGTAGTCACTCTGTACATCAGCCACTCTGTACATGAGAAATGGTACCCTCTGGATTATATCTCCCAGTATCCTTCACTTTCTGGTTGGGGAACATACTTCTCAATTATATAGTAAGACAAGCTTACATGTTCTAAATTTTAAAGACTGTATTCTGCATTAGGACATCAAAAATATAAAATACAAGACAA
>NC_059428.1:80540035-80560035 GCF_021028975.2 Sphaerodactylus townsendi
AAAGATAACTTATTTGTATTACTTCAATTAGTTATAATACAAAACAGTGGCACCACTTCATTAATCAACTGCTGGAGAGACTTACTTTTTATAAGAAGTCTTTTTGGTAATTTGATTAGAAAGAATGGTAGCTCCCATTATCTGATTCTGCACATCTATCAAGCAGACAATTTAGGACTAGATCTTTAAAAATAATTTAAGTTCTTGTCAGAAAATTCTGTCTCTTAAAGAGACATTTTCTACAGCATGTATAACAGTGTTCCAGGAAATACTTCAGTGTTTTGAGAGATGTTACTCTACCCTTCCCCGTCCCTCCCCCAGAAAGATGCAGTCATTAAAACCTAATTATTATCTTCATTTTAAACAAAACCTAAAGCGAATACCAATTAATAACATACTAATGAGCATCTGCTGTGATGAAATTGAATATGAATGTGCTGCAAATTTTGGGTGATTTATTTATTTAGTGGAAGTGTCACTGGTCTTATTCTGCCGCTAGAGGATAACATAATATCTACTTTATTTTCCATTGTGCCATTTTTTGACAATTGGCAATTTCCATTTGGGAAAAAAAGACAAGGAAAAGCACTTCAAATGAGTGCATGAGTATTACTTGCTCAGTAAAGATGAAATATATGTCTCTTTTCAGATAAAATTCTAATAAAATTTGTGCTTATTTACATACATTTAATCAGTCTATCAAGATCAAAATCAAACCCATTCTTAAGATTTAGAATGCAAGTTAAACTAGTCAGTTTAACAATATATAGATGAAGCGGAGCTGGTTGTTTAATGAAAATTCCTGACACTTCTAAAGCGATCAAATATAATTAAAATTGAACTATCACTTATGCCACACCAGTTGAATATACTTTTAATTGCATGCACAACAATTGTTTAAAAGGTAACTGTCAGTGACTTTGATGGACTGATGGTCTGATTCAGTATATCTATATATATAAAAATCTATCAGTGCGTTTTTCTGCTGACAGGCAATCTCCCAAACTACGCGACCGATTGCTTTGAAATTTTCACATGTCACATTCGCGTGTGGCCAGGTTTCCATACTGTTTCCACACCTCCTGTTGTGTACATGTCACAACTGTGCCAGTTATTGTGTACATGCCACACCTGTGACAGTTGGAACCACAGTTCTGTTCCGCAACAGCGCCATCTGCTCGCCGTCAAAGCAACACCCTCTGATACAAGGGAAACAACCATGCCTTCTTTGAAAACCGTTGCCATCTGGAGTGAAAGGGATGGCCTCGCCACCTGGACATGGCCCACCCACCCTAGCGGAGGAAGGGGAAGGTGAGGGAGGGTCTGGGGGTTTGCTGGACCAAAGGCTCTGAAATTTGAACACAACGTAGCTCATGCCTCTCAGCATGTTTTAAGCTAGGTAATTAGCCTCCAAGGGAAGGGAGTGAAAGAGACAGGGCCCGCCACCTGGACATGGCCCACCCACCTTAGCAGAGGAGGGAGGGAGCGTTAGGGGGGAGGGACGAGAGTGACATGTGCAAGGGAGCGGAGAGGAGGGAGGAGGGTGCCTCCCCTCCCTTGCAAGCATTGTGCAATGACACATGTTCGAACCGTTTGCTTCCCCTTTTCTTTCTTTTCCACTTCACCAGACTGAGCCACAGCAACGCATGATCGGGCCCATTAGTACATATATAACTTCCTCCCTGATGGGGAGTCCAAATGGCTTATATTGTTCTCTCTTCCATTTTATTCTCCCAACTATCCTGTGAGGTAAGTTTGGCTGAGAGCATGTGCCTGGCCCAAGGTCACCCAGAAGTCAGCTGGGTGATCCTGGGCCAGTCACAGTTCTCTCAGCTCCACCTACCTCACAAGATATCTGTTGTGGGAAGGGGAAAGGGAAGGTGTTTTTAAGCTGCCTTGAGATTCCTGAAAGGTACAGAAAAGTGGGGTATAAAAACCACAAGTCTCCTTTCTATAGGGATTCAAACCTGGGTCTTCCAGCTCCTTGTCCAACACTCTCCCCACTATGCCACACTGGTTCTATAAAGCAGCTTCTTAAGTGTGATGTGTTTATTTGTATTACTTCAATTAGTTGGACATACTCTGGAAAAGTTGAAATCATTCCTTACAGACCAAACCGAAAGGGTCACCACTGGAGTTGTTATCAATCTGGGACCTGCCCCATGGTTTTTCACAGGGTGCAGTTCTGTCCCCTATTCCACTCAACCTCTATGTAAAGCCCTTAGGAATGATTCAGGAAGAATGCCTTAAATATAATGAAAAAGACTGGACTATAGTAATGTGAATAGTAGATGTTGCTGTATGCATCCTATTATGTAATCCATGCACTGTTTAATATGCCACATTAATACTTATGCTTTGTTCCAGATTTTTACTGGGTTTTAATTTCTCCAGCCTAATCATATTATATTGCTTATTCTATTTCTCATCCTATTGACAGTGTTGACTTATACATGTAATTTGCCCGGAGTCTCAGCGACAAAGGTGGTCTACAAAAAACAAAACCATGTCAAGAGGCAGGGGGAATTGCGTCCTTGGTATCTAAACATGCATCTTAGCAGTAAGTCTTTCCAAAAAGCAACAAAATGGTGAGTCTATTTAGCCTTGCAACCAGGCATGGGGGTTTGTACAGGCCTACAGTATGGATGAGAAGAGAAGTTGTTAGTTTTCATATCTGTATTGCATGGATTATACAAGTTGAATAAGTGCTTCCAAGCCCCAAGCCCCCTTACAAAGCTTGAAGCTAATACCTGGGACCTTGATATATTACATGTCTATAACTGCTTACCAACTGCTTACATGTCTATAACTGCTTACCAACATATTAATTATTGTTGAAAGCCATATATGTGCTCAGTGAACATTTGCAAGTGAATTTTACAAAGGTGAAACATTTTTGAAACCTTACATCTTTCAAGGATTTAATACATTTTATTAAAGAACA
Organism: Sphaerodactylus townsendi; assembly: GCF_021028975.2. Taxonomy (NCBI): domain Eukaryota; kingdom Metazoa; phylum Chordata; class Lepidosauria; order Squamata; family Sphaerodactylidae; genus Sphaerodactylus; species Sphaerodactylus townsendi. The sequence goes on from NC_059428.1 coordinate 80,542,980, forward strand.
TGGCAGTTTTAAAATCTCTGTTCAATTAAACTTGGGGATAGTGGAACTGTTTTATTACTAAGTTTCTCTATCACAAAGTTTGAGAATCCCTGAAATAAACATTTCTGTTAATGAGCTATTATAGAAAATGTATACAGAACTGCTATGTATTCATTGTACTAAAACAGCTGCAGCACATTACTCAAAGACACTTCCTCCAAGCTCTTCCTTCATACAATCCATACTTCTCCCAAGATCCATTCAAACTGCTACATCTTCAGAATTGAATTGTTTCCTGTACAGTTTTTATAATACCCCCCTCCCCACTCCAGTATGGAATAATGGAACATATCTGGCATTTGCAAGACTAGCATCTTGGGTTGGCTTAATATCTTAAGGGCATAATGTAGATAAGGAGGCATAGATGTGAGGCAGCTTTAGAAGCAAGTGTATAACTTTTCACAAAGATGGAAGTACTTTTAAGGAAGATCAATAGAGGCTCTAATATATTTTGTGGTACACTGAAAACACTGTCCATCAAGCAAAGGTGCTATTTCTGTGTTAAGGGTATACAGTAGGGTAAGAAGCTTTCCTAATGAAAATACAGTCCTCAGAAGGATGTGTGTGCCTGTGTTTAGAGACCCATTATTGGCAATGGAAGAGAAAAAAACAAACAGGTCAACTAGGTATATATGCAGGATGTACATGCCTACCCACTTCATGTGTAAAGAAAGTGGGTAAGGGAATGCAGGAGTATAGTCTTTTAAAAAAATGTTATTGTATCATTTGAACATTACAGTTTATATTAGTACTCTTCTTCATTCATTTTCAAACAATACGTTTTTCCCTTCCCCCCCTCCCTCCTGTGTTTTCTTCATGATTTTATCAAACAGCAGTAAGTTCATTCTTTGTATTCTCTTCTCCCATATTTCCTCATTGACTCCAGATTCTTTCATCCAGTCCGCATATATTGTCCATATCTTCAAGATTTCGCTCTGTTTATCTTGCCACAGTTCATTTTTTGTTATTATATCGAAAATGTCCAGAGTCACTTGATCCCAAATGTATTCCAACCATTTCTGGATTGTCCATTTTTTCTTTTCTTTCCAGCCTAAAGCTATTGTTGCATGCGCTGCTCTAATCATTATTTTATACATATAGCTATATTTTTATCCACCCTTCTATCCTCCATTACACCCATGAACATGAAATCATTATTTAAACCAATATTAATCTTCACCAGTTTTTCGATATATATCATTACAGTTGCCCAAAATTTTTTCACTTCTGCACATTCCATCCACATATGACTATAGTATGCCTCCCAGTCTCCACAATGCCAGCATTTGGAACTAAGTCTTTTAATCATATATGCTAACTGTTTTGGTGTTCTATACCATTTCAATATGACTTTTCTTTCCAACTCCGTATATTTCTCAATCTTTATATTTTTCCAACTGTCAATTAGATTTTCAGTTTTGCAGGAGTATATTCTTAAACTGCATGGATGAGAGCCTTGGGGTCAGGGACAGCACTGTTGTGGTAGCACAGGGAGGCAAAAAACACTTCCCGAAAAGCCCTCAAGGGCTCTATTATATTTATTTATTTGGATTTGATATCTCACCCTTCCAAGCCAAGGCATAAGTCCAAGCCCCGAGTGCCAGCATCCCAGGAGGCAAAGGTAAGGTGGAAGACTAACATTGGCTCAACCTTGGGCAACACTTCTGGAACAGCGCTGCTACACTGGCGGGGGCACAATACTGCTGATGTGGCACTCTGTGCTGTGATTGGCCATTGTGGAGAGCTGCAGCAGCCAGTCTCCTGCCACTGGATTTGCCCCTCCGCCAGGTAAGTGCCCTGGGAATGGCAAATCCACCTGAATAGGGCCCTGCTGAATGCATAGCTCCCTTGGGCACCCTCTCTGGATGGAGAAGTAAAACTCTGTCCTTCACACACCTTACCTATTTATTTGAACATTCGTGTCCCATCTAATTTCCAATAGTTGAAGTAGACTGGGAGAAAATACTTCAAGTACTGGTGTCCAATGAGCCACAGTCAAAGATTTAGCTCTCTGGGCCTGTGAATGCCACATTGATTAAAAAGCTCCTCCCACTGGAATGGACAGATTCATGTAAATATGCAAGGATTCTACTATCTATTATTTATATACACAACCTGTGCTCAATACCTACTTTATTGGGACATCCAGTGCCTCCTGTAGTTTTTACTGTCTATGTAATGGGGATGCTTTCTCCCATCTACAGGAAATTTGGCAGGAGGCTCCACTGAAATTAGGTACAGTATCTGAGAGATTTAGTCCACTTGGAGAGGAGAGAGAGAGAGTTACTGACAGAAATGTATTTACAATTCATCTAGGAGAAAGACAAATCGTACCCCCCAAAGGATTTTAAAACAAACCCATTTGTAGGTCATAAGGCCAGTAAAGCTGAGGATGGGGCCAATGCGTTCAAATTTGTTGATTTCTGTGACAACCCTGTCAACTCTTATGTGAGGACTCCCAATCTGATAACATAATCTGGACTTCTATAATATCCTAATCTGATAAATTCCTGATTTGCGTTGAGGTAATCTCTGTGCTTCCCCCACTGCTCACTTTCCATTGGTGACCTGGATCTTACAAGCAGTGGGTACTCTCAGCCATGGGATGAATCCTGGTGTTGGGGCAACTCCTGATGTCACAATGAATCTTGTCTTCAGGAGAGTTCTGATGTTGTGGTGACTCCTGATGCCAAGCTACATCATCAGCGGGCGATTGTAGCTGCCTCCTCGATGGCAAACTCAACTTCCTCATATATCTCTGGTAGATGATACCTCCTTCTGCTGTTGTTGTTGCCCCAGAGAGGTAACTTTCTCAGCCTCCACCACTTGAACTGACTGTTCCCCAAGATGCTTTGACTTTTTCCTTAGTTTTTTTTAGCAGGCAGCTCAGATGTTGCTCTCTTGTCTCTGCACTCCAACTGCCACAGACTTCGCTGAAGAGACCGATGGAAAACCCAGCTTCCTGGGCTTGACAACCTCCTCGTGCAACCCTATAGACTTTTCCAACAATGCTGCCTGTAATTGGGCATCTCTCTCTTGCTGAGCTTTTGAGATAAACAGAACACATTATTTACAAGCTGATATAACATGGCCCTTCCCCCAAAACATCAAAAATTTGTTGTGCTTGTCATTTTGTGCTATTTTCACACCGAATTGTATGCAATTATTAAAAAGCACCATACTACTAAACAGAACTATACCACTATAGTAACTAACTATAACTTTATTTCTAACTAATTTTAACTATTATTTTAACTACTTTCTACAGATAACACTCAGAAGACGTTCTCACTTCAAGGTGGCAAACAGCAAACTTAGGGGAGGAACCCCCATTGCCTCCACTCACCCCTGGAGGTCGGAGGGCAGCGTGGGCGCATCCCTGCAGCCCTCCAGGGCGATGCTGGACATGACGGTGAGTGGAGGAGGCTGACTAAGAGGTGGCACTGTCGCCGAGGGCAGCACTCTCAGCTAGCAGAGAGGAGGTGGAGGGCTTTCGCCTTCGCTTACGCTAAGCGTCGCGAGCAGAGTCCCAGAAACTACATCGGCATAAATTATGCTGGTGGAGGCTCGTTTCCGCCCGTGTGCGGAAAGGGCTTCAGTGTCGTGGGAAGGACAACTTTATTAGAAGAGATTCTCAAAAGGGCATGTTGTTGGGAAGGCCTGTTTTGTAGAAATCTCTGTAATGGTTGGACATCGAACTATCCTCTTAACATTCTAACAAGCAGCTAGGTCAGTGTTACCACCGCTGCCTATTACTTGTGCCTCACACTCACAGCAAGAGAAGGCTCCTTCTATTGCTTAAAATTTCAGAAAAAGTGCAGAACTTCCAAGACTTGCCTACTAGTTTTTTTGAATAAAAAGGAGTGAATTTGATTTCTTAAGACAAAATCTGCAAAGGATAGAAATAAGGCATCAATTGAGAATTCCATTTGCTTTGGAAGCTGCATTATATGGGGGTAAAAATAATCACTATAATAGAGCATTTGCAGAACAATTGTCAGCTGAGGGTATGTCCCAAGAATCTGGGCGACAACTTGATCGAAAATCCATACCTAACTCTAAAGAGAATTCACCAAAATCAGAAATAAGAAAATAAAATAAAGAAAAGTTAGACCGAGCTGCAGCACTCAAGTAAAATGGATAAAATAAAGATTGTATTGATTAATGTTAACCACCTCAGATTTCTCTTAATTGCTTCCGAGAGCCACTATGATGAATTTTGGAATCTACAGGCAAATACAGCTCTTCCTATTTGCTGAATCTTGTATTCTAATTACAAATTCCCATTTGTTTTAAGTAGAAGAACAGGAGGAGGAGTTTGGATTTATACCTCGCCTTTCTGTCTGTTAGGATTTTACAAGTTCCTGCTTCAAGCAAGCAAGCAAGAGTTAACCGCTGAAGTCACATGCCTAGGATCACATGAGCTTTTGGAAAGATCTCTCTGCTTCTTCTTTCCAAAAAAAGAGAGGAGAGGTAGACACACTGGCACAGATAGACAGCACAGATATCCAGGGCAGCACAGATATCCAGAGCAGAGATGCATAGAGTTTGCTGTTCCTATATTTCACATACATTCATTTTTTTATATAGTAAAGTTCTACAAAACAGCTCACTTGCATCTCTGCCCTATTATTTACTTTGGTAATTCACTGCAATACCAACAAAAGGTTAAGGGCACAGAAGTTTCTAATACATAAACTTTTCTCTCTGATGCAAAGTGAGTTGCTTACATAAAGGAAAGCACCTGAAAAAGCAAGATGTCAGATGAAGAAGGCTCAGTCAGAGCCTCTAACCTGCAATGACTTGTTTCAACGAATGTGAACCCCATGGGTTGGAACTATTTAAAATGGCTTATTTCAAAGCATGTTATTGCCTGGCTTCAACAATAGGGGATAAGGAGTGCCCTTATTATGAGCTGCAAATCTGCCTGTGATCTTTGGAAAGGCTTGGGAGAAAGACACTGTGGACAATCAGTTGAGAAAATAAGACTTCTCAATAGGAAGTTCCACAGTGCAAGAATGAAAGAAGGGGGCAATTTGAATTAGCATTTAAAACAGTTGGTTGAGATGGTTACGCAAATCAGGGTAGAAGGAAAAGTTTTGGAGGATGAAGATGTGATTACTGTAATCCTGGGCTCTTTGCCTGAGAGTTTTGAAAACCAAGTCTCTGTGCTTGAGCCCAGGGAATCATTAGACCTGAATTATGTTCTGAATTATCTAAGAGATGCAGAAACAAAAGCATCACATGAAATGAAAAAATTATCTGTGCTTAGACTGAATCGTGCCAATGATGTAATTTGCTCTGTGGAAGAAGGGGACATGTGACTAAATATTGTCATGAAAGAAAATCAGCTGGGAGAGGCAGAGGCGAACCAAGTAATGCTTATAGAAGAGGTGATGTTAATAAACCTTTAGCTGTACAGACAGACAAAAAGAAAATAACTTCAATTACTGAAAAGAGGCAAACAAAGAAAAGATGTGCATACATGACTGCAAATTACTGCAACATTAAAGTGAATTTATTTCTTTTGGACACTGGATCTTTTCCTCATGTTTGTAATAATGAAAAATATTTCATTTTATTTAATTGAAAGAAAGTGAAGAAGAGAAACTTTTAAAAGCTGATGGTAAACCACTGAAAGTTTATGGAAAAAGTACTGTGAGAACTGCTGTTTTGAGTTCTACTGGAGAGACAGTACAGCATGACCTAACAGAGATACTGTGTGCACCTGATGCTAGTGAAAATTTTATAGCAGGGCCTGGCTTGCTGAATAGTGGAAACAAGATTATAGTAGATAGAGAAACATGTTGCATTATAGAGTTCAAAACTGAAAAGATTGAAACCTTTTCCTATCTTAAGAGATGTTGAAAGTGCTGAGCCGTTCATCACATAAAAAAGGAAGACTGCTCTAACTCCAGTTGTGTTTATGGTTAATATGTAAAATTAAGCCACAGAATTAAGCCACACAAAAGTACACTCAGACCGAATTGGACCTCTGTTGGCCTTCTGTTGATGGAAACAAATACGTGTTGACTTTTTTTTGTGCAGCAGATTTGCCCATACTTATTTTCTTAAATCAAAAGATCAAGTATTGAATAAGTTCAAAGCTTACGTAGCAGCTGTTAAAAACAAGTATGGAAGAGCACCATAAATTTTATTCTCAGATAATGGGACTGAATACAGTGCATGTGAATTCTAAAATTACCTAGAACAAGAAGGTACACAGCATGCAAGATCAGTGATATACTGATCAGTGATATACAGTGATATACTGACTGATCAGTGATATACTCTCTTCAAAATGGTCTAGCAGAAGGCTTTAATCATATAATATTTGAAATTGCATATTGTTTATTAATGCAGGCTGGATTACCTGACACCTGTTCGGCAGAAGCTGTCAATACAGCTGTGCATCTCTATGGTGGATTCCACATGGGCCAAAAACAGTGGTGTGAAAACAGTGTAAAATGGTTTTTGACTTATGCAGTGGAAGGAGGGATGGGGATGGGAGAGGGGTAGCATGCAAGGGAAGGGGAGGGAGGGAGGGGTGGCATGCAAGGGAGGAAAGGGTTTTTTGACCCATGCAGAATCCACTTAACAGAACACCATGCAAACCTATTGGAATGACTCCTTTGAAATATGGCATAAGAAGAAACCAGGTTTGAAACACTTGAAGCCATTTGGAGTAAAAACTTATGTACAAATTCTCTAAGAGAGAAGAAGAAAACTGGATCCAAGAACTGAAGTTGGAATATTAGTTGGCTACAATCCAATTTCAAGAGTTTACAGAGTCATGGATCCTAAGATCTATGATGTCGAGTTGTATTTCTTTCGTTTACGATATAATTGCCTTCCTTATCCTTGGCTTGTTAGCTAGACTGATAGTGTATCAGGCACCGGCAACAACACTCAGTCAAAACAGCTTCTACAAAGCCCTTCTCACAATTAAAAATCCTCTGTATCAACTGTGCTTAGTAAAATCCGAGGTAAAAAAATATTTAGACATTAAAAGACATTAAAAGATAAAAGCATGTAGGAGTAAAAGAGCATACGGGCTTACGCTCATCACCGGAACCGGAACCCCTCTTTCAGGCCCTTTTATCAGATGATCGATCTATGATGTCAAAATGTGCAACATTGGCTACATAGATGAAAGAAGCATTCTGTGTGCTCCAAAACAGGAAGCAGACATGATACTGAAGTAGTCACATTTACAGAGTGGATAACAGCACTGCCTACCTATACTGCATCCCAACAAGAAACTTCCCAGCCAGAAGGGTAAGATGATGGAGCTAAACCAACAGAAAAGAAGACTGTACTAAGGAGGTCAGAAAGAAGCACAGAGTGGGTGGCATCAAAGAGATACAGGAATGTGAAAAGCCATAATGAATCCAAAACTGGGATGAAATGATGAAGCTGCCTTCATGTGAAAAAGAAAAATGGAAGTTGGCAGTAAAAGAAGAATCAGACTCTTTACACAAGAATATGATAGTGGACATACTGACAAAACGGCTTACCAAGATGAAATTTGAGAATCTCTGTCAGAAATTATGCCTGGTTGACTTGACTGAAACTTGACAAGGGGTTGGCTATTTTAAAAGCAGAACAAAAATGCACTGAAAGGGTTCCACTGCTTGCATGCTCAAAAAATACTGGATGGCAGCCAATATTGCCAGACTCTTGGACCTTGAGAATTTAGTGACTGAGTTTCCTGGCCAACTCCGTTTATGGTGGACACTGCCTCAGGATGGATGCATGCTAGTTAGTATTATGCTTGCTTTTTTCTTTCCATGCTCAAAGGTTAGGAAGTTCTCGAACTCCTTTCAGAAAAGACAAAGGATCACTAAGTTTGTTCTAGGGAGGGTTGGGTCCCAGAAAAAATGAGGCAGCTTTGTATTACTTTTGTTCTTATTAGTAGGCAGAGCTTTTATGAAGGTTGCTCCAAGAATATTTCTCAGAAACTGCAAATAGAGTATGTGGGACTATGAACACAGATCAACATCCTAGTTCTTGAGCCATATGGATTTCAATTCCACCACATTAGCTGCCAGTGAGTTGAGTGGTGCTCAACAGGAACTCTACAATAATACCAATGTTAAAATAAATTGTTGGTCTGTCTTTGGCGGATTCTGCACAGGTCAAAATCACCATTGTTGGCCCAGTAAAAACACCGGGGGGGGGGGGGCAACTTCCCACAGCTGCCGCCTCCAAATCGAGGCAACGCCACTCTTCCCCCCCCAATGGTGTTTTGTTGACTCGCTAAATGAGCAAGTCTGTTGAAAAACAGCGGTGTTCACCCGGTGCCAAATGAATGACACTGGGTGGATGCCGCTGTTTTCTGGAGCGCTGCTTTAAAAAAAACCTTGCCTCCTCATCCCTGCATAGATCCGTCAGGATAACGGGACACATCCCCTGCCCTCTCACCCCAGGCCGTTGCCAGGGCCACGGGGGCATGTCCCCTTGTCCTGACAGAGCTACGAAGGGACGAGGAGATTTTAAAAAATGGTACACCTTGTATAGAAGCATCGCTGCGGGCCACAGCAGCTCTGGAACCACCCACACACATGTTTACCACCGCTCCCTGGGCCCGTGCAGAATCCACCTAAGTGAGTCTGGATCAAAATGGAAGATACTCCATAACAATCTTTTGACCATGGAACATCTTTGATTACTGTGATGTCCAGGAGATGTGGAATGGCTTATATGGTGAAGTAGTGTTTTGCAACGCTCCCTGACCTCAGAGAAGTCTTGAACTTCCCTCCAGATTCCCAGGCAAACTCCAGGCTCTTATCCTGGAGTTTGCCTGGGCCATCTCATATCACAAAGTATTAGGGGTTATTTGAATATAAAATTTAGACAGACATGGGTTTTTCTGGACTTTTTAACTTCTATTGAAGGATATGAACATTTCATTAGTAAATCTGGGGAAATTATCTATTGATGGCTTAGAGCAAGGTCATTTGGTTATAGTTACTGGAGTCCTGACTCTTGGGAAATTTGAAAGAAGGGACGCAGTTTGAACTACATGATCTCTTTCTTGAGAGCTCAGAGGGTGTTCCTCTTATCCTTGGTTTCTAACAAACCTACTTCTAAAGATTTTCTGAAAGGTTTGGTGCCTAAACTGGTTATGGCCGTAGGTCTGGAACCATGCCTGAGAAATAAAGCTTCATACCTACCACATCAGCAATAATGTGAAGAGGGTGTTACCCAGCTTTCACAGGTTGTGAACTTATTTTTAAGGAATCTCCACCAGCTGCTAAGAGTGAAACAGCACACAACTATTTTAAGTAGCAATGGGGAAAATAACTTGGTTTAGCAATGCCAAATTGGCTTAGCAATGCAGGCTGGGTAGGAATCTTTTAAAGACTATGTATACCAGAAATGGCTTGAAACATATCTGCAGAGAATTCACAAAAGACCAAATTGCAGTTTAAATATTTTTATATAAATTTTGGTTGCAAACAATCACACAGTAAGAAGTCAAGGCACATACACACAGTTCCTAGGATATAAACAGGGAGGAGAAGATAGGTGGGAGGATAGCGCAGGGAGTTGGGGAAGCAGGGACTATACGTTACCTAAATTCAGCTGAAGAAGATCTTGTAGAAGGCAAGGATTCAAATGACCAGCATCTGAATCCAGGCGAAGGACGAATTCGTGTCTCACACCAACAAGACCAAGGGAGGTTCAAGTTAGCAATGAGCACTGGAGTTGGGGTACACAGTACTTTTATACCCTTTTGCCCAGGTAGGGGCGGGAACAAGTGAGTTTTCAGTTTTGTTTCCTAAATTCTCTGGAACTTCCCATGCTGGACTTGCTGGCTTGAGCTCTATCTAAAGCTCTTCTATTGTTCTAAACCCCGGGACAATGGGAGTCAATTGCTCTTAGATTATATCAGTGATACCATGAATGGTTTATGCAGAGATACTTCTTACAGTCTCTGCCTTCAGTATTCAGATTTGAATGAGGCTTGATTGATTCAGGATGGGATCTTGTTGTTAGGGAGATCATATCTAGAGGTTGGGGAAATGCAAGGAAGCAACCATTTGTTGCAGAGCCATTTACCAAGGAGGTTTTCAGTGTCTATTGTGTCAAAGTAGTTCAGTGAGGTGTGGTAATCAAGATCATGCCCATAGTTAATGAGGCTTCCAGATAATTGCCTGGAGTAACTCACAAATCTAATCAAACAGACTGTTTTGCCTTAGGCTTGCTCTCAGTTTGGACACACTGCTATCCACACAAAAATACGAGAGGTGGCTTCTGCCTATGTAGTTTAACAGGAAAATATTATGAAATAATATATATTGGGGTGTCAAGGGCAAGGCTAACAAGGGGCAGGAGATGCATCTGCTGGGATGACAGCAGACATAGAGAAATTGTTCAGACTACCCTTAACAAACTTGGTGATAGTGGCTCCTGATGTAGTGAGGCACTCATCCTAAAATAAAGCCACATTAGAAAAACTGAAGCATAGCCATCCTCACTAAGGGGATAAAACCTATTCCACAGGTACTGTGTCATTTCTCCTCTAAATGAAGTGGCCCATTTTGCTTTTAGAATTCTGACCAAGACTGAATCTTAGATCAGCTCTGAATAAACACTGCCCTCTTTGGGAAGGGAAGTTTCCTTCTGCCACTTCCCCCCTTAACATCTGCAAGTAATAGACTTGGAAACAAACCTCTCAGACTTTATGGTTGAGCTCACAATTAGGTTGGCTGTTTCCAGAATCTTCCTAATTATAATAGACAATCCTCATCTTTCCTATTGAAATTTACTTGATAGTGCCAATGGCAAACATATGAAGAATTGCTACTGTTGGTATTGTGAGTGTGAAGACCCTTAGAAAAAGATTATTTTAAAGCATTCTGACACTCACCATATCTTTCCCAAGACTGCTGAAACAATGCAGCAATGCAACCAATGTCCACATCAATAAGCCTTCTAATTTATGTCACTAACTTGCAAATTTGGGAGGGGGAGGCTTTCTATCTCATGTTTCCAAAAAACTCACTGGAAGTACAAGGCCTGGGGATCAGAATGGGTCACAGCTTAAAAGGAAAAGTTTTCCTCCCAACTTGATTTCTTGCATGTTTGCAAAGAGTTCTGAAAACTTAAAAAACAGGGGTTTCCAAAAGAAAAATTTCCAAAACATACAGCAGTTGACGGCCATTGAGTATCCTATCTGTATCCTATCTCCTGCTCACCACTGAGGGGTCCTTGCTGGAGCCATTCAGGTATCTGAATGATAAGTTTTATTTATGTAGTAGGAATCTGTGATGTTGAGCTGCTCTGGGATTAATTTGGAAAGGTTTTCCCTGGTATTTGCTAACTTGAGCTCAGATCTGAATTTAGCTCATTTTAAGCAGTGACCCATTCTGATCCCCATTGATATTAATTGATGTTATCTTTCATCTTGTATCTGCTGCTTCTAAATTTTTGCTACTTTGTTGCAGTGTTAATTATCCTATTAGGATATCCTATGAGGAACTTTGTAAATACTTATAAAGATACACTGTATGTACACACGTGTGTAGAAATGTAAAAATTCCAGAAATCATGAAGCAACAACAACAAAACTTTTTTTCCCAGGACCCCCCCCCCCCAGAAATTTTTGGGAACATTTAAATATATGCAATTGCATCTATTATAACCTACTTATATAATGTTGCAACATTTTACATATTTATGGAAACTATAAGTTATAATAGAAAAATTACAAATATACCAAATACCTGAGGAAAAAAAAAACAAGCTGATTCACCCTATGCTATTTTAGCACATATACCTTAATTTTTGGCTATTTGGTTAGAGACAAATAAGTTCTCAATGAACTGTTTTGGCACAGTTTGTGCCCTACCTTCTTCCGATCTGTTTTCTCCCTACTGCAAGGGAATGGGAAGGGAAATAAGCTCCTTTTTGCCCAGTCTCCTGTTTTCAATATGTCTGGGAAGGTCTAGTGCACTGGACCAGTATGTTTATCCACTCTCCTCTACTTGTAATTCCAAAAGGAGTTGAAATACTTGCTTTCTTTGGCCAGCAGACCCTGCATTCCCCTGCAAACCAAATTTTCCTAGATCTTTTCTAGTTAAATTTAACTAAATCTAGTTAAATTATTACAAACTTACTAGAGTTCTTTGAGGGTGTAAACAGGCATGTGGACAGGGGTGAACCGGTGGACATTGTCTACTTGGATTTCCAAAAGGCTTTTGACAAAGTTCCTCACCAGAGACTGTTGAGAAAACTCAGCAATGAAGGAATAAGAGGGGAAGTCCTCCTATGGATTAAAAACTGGTTGAGAAACAGGAATCAAAGAGTGGGTGTAAATGGGAAGTTCTCACAATGGAGAGATGTGGGGAGTGGTGTCCCCCAAGGATCCGTTTTGGGACCAGTGCTCTTTAACCTATTCATAAATGACCTGGAAGTAGGGGTGGGTAGCGTGGTGGCCAAGTTTGCAGATGATACCAAATTATGTAGGGTGGTGAGAACCGCAAAGGATTGCGAAGAGCTCCAAGCGGACCTTGATAAATTAGGTGAGTGGGCTAAGAAATGGCAAATGCAGTTCAATGTAGCAAAATGGAAAGTGATGCACATAGGGGCAAAAAATCCAAACTTCACATACACGCTACAGGGGTCAGTGCTATCAGTCACAGACCAGGAAAGGGATTTAGGCGTCTTAGTTGATAGTTCCATGGGAATGTCAACTCAATGCATGGCAGCTGTAAAAAAGGCAAACTCTATGCTGGGGATAATTAGGAAAGGAATTGAGAATAAAACTGCAAAGATTGTCATGCCCTTATATAAAGCAGTGGTGCGACCGCACTTGGAGTACTGTGTCCAGTTCTGGTCACCACATCTCAAAAAGGATATTGAGGAGATAGAAAAAGTGCAGAGAAGGGCAACAAGGATGATTGAGGGACTGGAGCACCTTCCCTATGAGGAGAGACTGCAGCGTTTGGGACTCTTTAGTTTGGAGAGGAGGCGGCTAAGGGGGAATATGATTGAAGTCTACAAAATTATGCATGGGGTAGAAAATGTTGCCAGAGAGAAATTTTTCTCTCTTTCTCACAATACTAGAACCAGGGGGCATTCATTGAAAATGCTGGGGGGAAGAATTAGGACTAATAAAAGGAAACACTTCTTCACGCAACGTGTGATTGGTGTTTGGAATATGCTGCCACAGGAGGTGGTGATGGCCACTAACCTGGATAGCTTTAAAAGGGGCTTGGACAGATTTATGGAGGAGAAGTCGATTTATGGCTACCAATCTTGATCCGAGATTGCAAATGCCTTAACAGACCAGGTGATCGGGAGCTACAGCCGCAGAAGGCCATTGCGTTCACATCCTACATGTGAGCTCCCAAAGGCACCTGGTGGGCCACTGCGAGTAGCAGAGAGCTGGACTAGATGGACTTTGGTCTGATCCAGCTGGCTTGTTCTTATGTTCTTATGTTCTTATCAATTCTGAAAGGCTGATAGCCACCCTATATATTCTCATGTAAAACGGTGACCAGACCAACATGACTTAACAACTGTCACATTAATCTCAGAAGCTGTGGTCACTAGAACTACTTGCTTGGAAGACCATACCTGTCTTGCTTGCTAGCTCAACAATGTTTTATATTCTTTTCTCAGAAATGGGCTGTGTCTACTTGATTCCAATGTCATCCAGGATCTCAGCCGGCTACAAACACTGTTCCCTTGTCACAGCTAAGCTTTGATCCCTGAGGCATGCCAAGATGGTCTGCACATTCTAGAAGCCTTACTCACTTTGTTACCTCCTCTGGGTCACATTTCTGTTTATGCCCCTTCCATAGGGTACCCAGCAGGACTTTAATGGGGACAAAATTATCTTTGTTCTGTAAACTACCACATCTCTGGCTGGGGGTGAGTTAAACTCCCATATGTAAATGCTCAAATAGTACAGGATTTATTTTGTAAAACATCATAAAATATATGCTTTAAGCATTTAAAACTTGAGGTAAAAGGATTCAGTGTTCAGTAACATTTATTATGGATTTCATCTATGCAGGCTTGACACAAAAATTGCTTATATTAAAAGTAATTTCTCGCACATACCCCCATCTGAACATTCAGTAACGGTTTCCCATGTATTAAACAGTTCCCTATCAATCTGAGAAACTCTCAAAAAACCCATAATATCTAAGTTGGTTACGAATCTTCTCCCTTCTCCTCCCAATCTAATTGCCATCTCCTACCATTCCCTTCTCCCATAGAACTCCAATTCCACTGGTTCATGCAACTGGAAACAAATTATGATACTACTTCCACATAGACTCTTTAAATGGAGAATACCAAATCTAAGAAACTAGGTTGATGCCTTTTGTCTTTGGAGAAGGCCAAATTTTGAAGTCACAAACCAAATATGATAAGACTGCATACTGACAATATGATTCAGTGTTCCACTATCAGCAGGTCTTTACTCTCAGTAGAATATCTCATTCTGTGTCTTGCTGCAAAGCACCTTCAGGATACCCAGAGAAGGAATTAAAACAGAAATATTTAATGGCTGTTCACCTGTCCCACTTTATTAGGGATTTCATTTTTTTTTTAAATCCACTGGTGTAGCTAGGGGACGGAGGGGGGGGGGGGTTGGCGCCCTGGCCGGAACTTCCTGGGGGCACATTTTGCAGCCACATTTTGCAGCCATGTAGAGATCAGGACAGGCAGAAATTAATGCTGGCAAGTGGGGCTCATCTAAGTACAACCCAGTTGCTGATCTGAAGCTCTTGATGCACTATCATCCCAACAGAAACAAATACATGCATGTTACAGAATTCAATTTCTTTGACAGGCTCAGCTTCTGTACCAAATGATTTCTTACCTACCTTTGAGACAAGAAGCAAGCCGAGAACTTTCTATTACAGAGGGAAACCAATTCATACAAAAACCTTACTTTCATAATAGAAAATGAGATGTGACACTACAAAAACACATAGTAGAGGAACAACAATGACAAGCAAACAGGGATGCTTATGCAAGGTTAAAATGGCATAACTCAGGCAAGGGATATATGGCCTGGGTCTTTTAGATCTGTTTCACTGTTGGTGGTGTTTCTTTTGGTGAAAGGAATGTAAGAGGTTCTTCAAACAATGGAAAAGCCTCTCCTAGTAGGGGAAAGCTCCTTCTCCCCAAAAAACAGCACCATTAGAAGAATGCATTTGTAGGATTCAATCCTTACTTCTAGAACCCTCATCACTGGAATCTCCAGAACAGCTCTTTTAGCTTAATATCAAATGGTCATGTTTTTCAGTGTGTGCCCGCACACAAATAGAGTCCAGTTTCAGCAATTAAGGTCCAGTCCCAGAAGTCAAGCACAAAAGCACAAAAGCTCACTGTGGTCAATCCAAGAGTAATCTGAAAGCGCAAGTCCAGAGATCCAAGCCAAATTCAAAACCGAGCAGTCATATCAGAGTGGGAGCAGCAAGGCTGGTAGTAAACAGATGTATTGCTTCCATGTAGCTATGTCCTTTCCAGCTGCTTATAAGTATGACACTATTGGGAAGTCTGTAATGCTGTGAACCTGCTGGCTGCCAGACCTGCTCATGCAAACACCTATCCTCACTATCAATGCTGGGCCTGTGTGGGCTGCCAGGTGTGCACTTTGCCTCTAGTCCTGTAGGGCCCTGAGTGGTGGTCTCCAACAACTTTCCTGAGGCTCTGATGACAAGGGAGGTGAGCAGACTGACTATGGACTTTCTGCAGTTGACTTAGAGCTCGAGGGCTAAGGGGTCACTGTGCGGGTTCCTGGCTGCAGGTTTGAGTCTCACCCCATAGGGGCTGCTTCTTCTCATGACACTTCCACTGCTGGCTGTGGATAGGAGCTAAGGCTGCCAGCTGATTCTTCACTGGAGAAGTCTTTGGTAACTACTGGACCCAAGTCCATGATACAAATTGAGGTCTGTTATTTTGTTTTATGTAATTTATTTATTGTAAATATTCTGGTCCTTTCCCCCTGTCTTGCACTTCCATAATAGTCAAGGCTATAATCAAATGGGATGGTCTGTAGTTGAAGCAAAAAAGGTTTATGTGCTAGAGCTGATGGAACTGATGATATGTTGAATATACGCTGTAGTTGTAGAGATCCTACTTCTAATTTGTAACTTGGTATTATTACAGAAACTTATTTGGGATCCTCTTTGATGGAATGCATGCTCTATCTGGCCTTCTCTGCTCTAAGTGCAACAAGAGTAAATAAAATATATTTTATGGTTTCCCCAGTGTTGATTTCACACTGCCCCTCAAATCTGACCTGGGCTCTAATATTCAATTTAAAGAAGTTTCACCATCTGGACTTTTATTGTTTCCTTTGGTTTATTACATATAAGGCAAGATATGATCAATGCTCTTTTTCAGAGTTTCCTGATCCTATTCAGCTGATGTTCTTGACAACCAAATGGGAGTACGTGTTACATCTGTAGGTGACTCGCCCATTCTTTGAACAAAGACTCTAGTAGCCAACAGACTCGAGATGTTCCAGCCCATGATACAGAAGACAACTATCTGCACTTCCCCAAAGATTTTAGGCACCTCTGGTTTCATTAAGGAGTGCAACAATCCACTATAATGCTTAAAAGCCAATATCCTGAATAACTACTAGACAGTCCTAGATCAGGTCTTGGCAAATTTTCTTTAGCTCTACAAGTCAGACCAGCCTTGTAGTCTTTAGGGTATTGTATTTTAATGATCAAATGTTCTACTTATTATTATAATAAATCCTAAACTCTTTGTCGTTTCTCATAATTTTATTAAAGCTATATTGTAGTATAGAAATAAATATGGGTAACTTTGGTTTTCTTTCCCACAACAAAAAGTTAACCTTGATCCTAAACCTAGCTTCTCCCTGATTTCTCATAATTTTATAATTAATTTAAAAAGCTCAATTAATTGAAGGAGCCAGTATAGAAAGCTATTTGTTAAGATCTGGCACCCTTCCATGGTGTAAAATTAATGTATAAGAAGCAGTGACAAAAACTTCATGCATATCCATTTTTATATA